>NW_027099991.1:0-97208 GCF_031753505.1 Anomalospiza imberbis
GGAGGCATCCGGCCACTCAGGCTAATGATCCCTTGAGACAAAGACTGGCCCTTTTTCCCCGTGAATAAAAAAGTGGCCAGCCCAGGTTCCTGCTGTCAGTTTGTAGGGTTCCCTTGGGACTGTCAGGGCAGCCCAGGGTTGAGGTGGGGACAGGTTGGGTCTGACACATATCCTTGTTCATTTGGATTTTTTGGGAGGCGTCCGGCCACTCAGGGCCAATGATCCCTTGAGACAAAGACTGGCCTTTTTCCCCGAGAAAAAAAAAGTGGCAAGCCCAGGTTCCTGCTGTCAGTTTGTGGGGTTCCCTTGGGAATTTCAGGGCAGCCCAGGGTTGAGGTTGGGGCATGTTTGGTCCTGCACATGTCCTGCTTTGTTTGAATTTTTTGGAGGCGTCTGGCCACTCAGGACCGCAGACCCCTGGAGACAAAGACTGGCCATTTTCCTGGAAAAGAAAAGGGGCCAGCCCAGGATGCTGCTGTCAGTTTGTAGGGTTTCCTAGGGACTGTCAGGGCAGCAGAGGTTATATGTAGGGGCAGGTTTGGTCTGGGACACACCCTTAATCGTTCCGCTTTTTTTGGAGGCGTCCGGCCACTCCGGGCCACAGATCCCTGGACACAAAGACTGGCCCTTTTCCCTGGGAAAGAAAACTTGCCAGCCCAGGATGCTGATGTCAGTTTGTAGGGTTCCCTTGGGACTGTCAGGGCAGCAGATGTTTGAGGTGAGGGCAGGTTTGGTCTGGAACGCATCCTTAACCGTTCAGATTTTTTGGAGGCGTCCGGCCACTCCGGGCCACAGATCCCTGGACACAAAGACTGGCCCTTTTTCCCAGAGAAAAAAAAAAGTGGCCAGCCCAGGTTCCTGCTGTCAGTTTGTAGGGTTCCCTTGGGACTGTCAGGGCAGCACAGGGTTGAGGTGGGGGCAGGTTGGGTCTGACACATATCCTTGTTCATTTGGATTTTTTGGAGGCGTCCGGCCACTCAGGCCCACAGACCCCACTAGACAAAGACCTGCCTTTTTCTCTGAAAAGGAAAAGTGGTCAGCCGAGATTCCTGCTGTCAGTTTGTGGGGTTCCCTTGGGAATTTCAGGGCAGCCCAGGGTTGAGGTTGGGGCATGTTTGGTCCTGCACATGTCCTGCTTTGTTTGAATTTTTTGGAGGCGTCTGGCCACTCAGGACCGCAGACCCCTGGAGACAAAGACTGGCCATTTTCCCTTGAAAAGAAAAGGGGCCAGCCCAGGATGCTGCTGTCAGTTTGTAGGGTTTCCTAGGGACTGTCAGGGCAGCAGAGGTTATATGTAGGGGCAGGCTGGGTCTGGGACACATCCTTAATCTTTCAGATTTGTTGGAGGCATCCAGCCACTGAGGGCCACAGGCCCATGGAGACAAGGCGTGGCCCTTTTCCCTGGGACAGAATAGTTGCCAGCCCAGGTTCCTGCTGTCAGTTGATTGAGTTCCCTTGAGAATATCTAGGTAGCACAGGTTTGAAGAGGGGACAGGTTGGGTCTGACACATATCCTTTTTCGTTTGGATTTTTTGGAGGCGTCTGGACACTCAGGGCCAATGATCCCTTGAGAAAATGACCGGCCTTTTTCCCTGAGAAAAAAAAGTGGCCAGCCCAGGTTCCTGCTGTCAGTTTGTAGGGTTCCCTTGGGACTGTCAGGGCAGCACAGGGTCGAGGGTGGGGCATGTTTGGTCTGGGACACATCCTTAATCGTTCCGCTTTTTTGGAGGCGCCCGGCCACTCCGGGCCACAGATCCCTGGACACAAAGACTGGCCCTTTTCCCTGGGAAAGAAAACTTGCCAGCCCAGGATGCTGCTGTCAGTTTGTAGGGTTCCCTTGGGACTGTCAGGGCAGCACAGGGTTGAAGTGGTGGCAGGTTGGGTCTGACACATATCCTTGTTCGTTTGGATTTTTTGGAGACGTCCGGCCACCCAGGGCCAATGATCCCTGGACACAAAGACTGGCCCTTTTTCCCCGAGAAAAAAAAGTGGCCAGCCCAGGTTCCTGCTGTCAGTTTGTAGGGTTCCCTTGGGACTGTCAGGGCAGCACAGGGTTGAGGTGGGGGCAGGTTGGGTCTGACACATATCCTTGTTCATTTGGATTTTTTGGAGGCGTCCGGCCACTCAGGCCCACAGACCCCACTAGACAAAGACCTGCCTTTTTCTCTGAAAAGGAAAAGTGGTCAGCCGAGATTCCTGCTGTCAGTTTGTGGGGTTCCCTTGGGAATTTCAGGGCAGCCCAGGTTGAGGTTGGGGCATGTTTGGTCCTGCACATGTCCTGCTTTGTTTGAATTTTTTGGAGGCGTCTGGCCACTCAGGACCGCAGACCCCTGGAGAAAAAGACTGGCCATTTTCCCTGGAAAAGAAAAGGGGCCAGCCCAGGATGCTGCTGTCAGTTTGTAGGGTTTCCTAGGGACTGTCAGGGCAGCAGAGGTTATATGTAGGGGCAGGTTTGGTCTGGGACACATCCTTAATCGTTCCGCTTTTTTGGAGGCGTCCGGCCACTCCGGGCCACAGATCCCTGGACACAAAGACTGGCCCTTTTCCCTGGGAAAGAAAACTTGCCAGCCCAGGATGCTGCTGTCAGTTTGTAGGGTTCCCTTGGGACTGCCAGGGCAGCAGAGGTTTGAGGTGGGGGCAGGTTGGGTCTGGGACACATCCTTAATCTTTCAGATTTTTTGGAGGCGTTTGGCCACTCCGGGCCACAGGCCCCTGGAGACAAAGACGGCCCTTTTCCCTCAGTAAGAAAAGTTGCCAGCCCAGGTTCCTTCTGTCAGTTTGTAGGGTTCCCTTGGGACTGTCAGGGCAGCAGAGGTTTGAGGTGGGGGCAGGTTTGGTCTGGAACGCATCCTTAACCGTTCAGATTTTTTGGAGGCATCCGGCCACTCAGGGCCAATGATCCCTTGAGACAAAGACTGGCCCTTTTTTCCCCGTGAATAAAAAAGTGGCCAGCCCAGGTTCCTGCTGTCAGTTTGTAGGGTTCCCTTGGGACTGTCAGGGCAGCACAGGGTTGAGGTGGGGGCAGGTTGGGTCTGACACATATCCTTGTTCATTTGGATTTTTTGGAGGCGTCCGGCCACTCAGGGCCAATGATCCCTTGAGACAAAGACTGGCCTTTTTCCCCGAGAAAAAAAAAGTGGCAAGCCCAGGTTCCTGCTGTCAGTTTGTGGGGTTCCCTTGGGAATTTCAGGGCAGCCCAGGGTTGAGGTTGGGGCATGTTTGGTCCTGCACATGTCCTGCTTTGTTTGAATTTTTTGGAGGCGTCTGGCCACTCAGGACCGCAGACCCCTGGAGACAAAGACTGGCCATTTTCCCTTGAAAAGAAAAGGGGCCAGCCCAGGATGCTGCTGTCAGTTTGTAGGGTTTCCTAGGGACTGTCAGGGGCAGCAGAGGTTATATGTAGGGGCAGGTTTGGTCTGGGACACACCCTTAATCGTTCCGCTTTTTTGGAGGCGTCCGGCCACTCCGGGCCACAGATCCCTGGACACAAAGACTGGCCCTTTTCCCTGGGAAAGAAAACTTGCCAGCCCAGGATGCTGATGTCAGTTTGTAGGGTTCCCTTGGGACTGTCAGGGCAGCAGATGTTTGAGGTGAGGGCAGGTTTGGTCTGGAACGCATCCTTAACCGTTCAGATTTTTTGGAGGCGTCCGGCCACTCCGGGCCACAGATCCCTGGACACAAAGACTGGCCCTTTTTCCCCGAGAAAAAAATATGTGGCCAGCCCAGGTTCCTGCTGTCAGTTTGTAGGGTTCCCTTGGGACTGTCAGGGCAGCACAGGGTTGAGGTGGGGGCAGGTTGGGTCTGACACATATCCTTGTTCATTTGGATTTTTTGGAGGCGTCCGGCCACTCAGGCCCACAGACCCCACTAGACAAAGACCTGCCTTTTTCTCTGAAAAGGAAAAGTGGTCAGCCGAGATTCCTGCTGTCAGTTTGTGGGGTTCCCTTGGGAATTTCAGGGCAGCCCAGGGTTGAGGTTGGGGCATGTTTGGTCCTGCACATGTCCTGCTTTGTTTGAATTTTTTGGAGGCGTCTGGCCACTCAGGACCGCAGACCCCTGGAGACAAAGACTGGCCATTTTCCCTTGAAAAGAAAAGGGGCCAGCCCAGGATGCTGCTGTCAGTTTGTAGGGTTTCCTAGGGACTGTCAGGGCAGCAGAGGTTATATGTAGGGGCAGGTTGGGTCTGGGACACATCCTTAATCTTTCAGATTTGTTGGAGGCATCCAGCCACTGAGGGCCACAGGCCCATGGAGACAAGGCGTGGCCCCTTTTCCCTGGGACAGAATAGTTGCCAGCCCAGGTTCCTGCTGTCAGTTGATTGAGTTCCCTTGAGAATATCTAGGTAGCACAGGTTTGAAGAGGGGACAGGTTGGGTCTGACACATATCCTTTTTCGTTTGGATTTTTTGGAGGCGTCTGGACACTCAGGGCCAATGATCCCTTGAGAAATGACCGTCCTTTTTCCCTGAGAAAAAAAGTGGCCAGCCCAGGTTCCTGCTGTCAGTTTGTAGGGTTCCCTTGGGACTGTCAGGGCAGCACAGGGTCGAGGGTGGGGCATGTTTGGTCTGACACATATCCTTGTTCGTTTGGATTTTTTGGAGACGTCCGGCCACCCAGGGCCAATGATCCCTGGACACAAAGACTGGCCCTTTTTCCCCGAGAAAAAAAAAGTGGCCAGCCCAGGTTCCTGCTGTCAGTTTGTAGGGTTCCCTTGGGACTGTCAGGGCAGCACAGGGTTGAGGTGGGGGCAGGTTGGGTCTGACACTTATCCTTGTTCATTTGGATTTTTTGGAGGCGTTCCGGCCACTCAGGCCCACAGACCCCACTAGACAAAGACCTGCATTTTTCTCTGAAAAGGAAAAGTGGTCAGCTGAGATTCCTGATGACAGTTTGTGGGGTTCCCTTGGGAATTTCAGGGCAGCCCAGGGTTGAGGTTGGGGCATGTTTGGTCCTGCACATGTCCTGCTTTGTTTGAATTTTTTGGAGGCGTCTGGCCACTCAGGACCGCAGACCCCTGGAGAAAAAGACTGGCCATTTTCCCTGGAAAAGAAAAGGGGCCAGCCCAGGATGCTGCTGTCAGTTTGTAGGGTTTCCTAGGGACTGTCAGGGCAGCAGAGGTTATATGTAGGGGCAGGTTTGGTCTGGGACACATCCTTAATCGTTCCGCTTTTTTTGGAGGCGTCCGGCCACTCCGGGCCACAGATCCCTGGACACAAAGACTGGCCCTTTTCCCTGGGAAAGAAAACTTGCCAGCCCAGGATGCTGATGTCAGTTTGTAGGGTTCCCTTGGGACTGTCAGGGCAGCAGAGGTTTGAGGTGGGGGCAGGTTGGGTCTGGGACACATCCTTAATCTTTCAGATTTTTTGGAGGCGTTTGGCCACTCCGGGCCACAGGCCCCTGGAGACAAAGACCGGACCTTTTCCCTCAGTAAGAAAAGTTGCCAGCCCAGGTTCCTTCTGTCAGTTTGTAGGGTTCCCTTGGGACTGTCAGGGCAGCAGAGGTTTGAGGTGGGGGCAGGTTTGGTCTGGAACGCATCCTTAACCGTTCAGATTTGTTGGAGGCATCCGGCCACTCAGGGCCATAAGCCCCTGGAGACAAGGCGTGGCCCTTTTCCCTGGCACAGAATAGTTTCCAGCCCAGGTTCCTGCTGTCAGTTGATAGAGTTCCCTTGGGAATATCTAGGTAGCACAGGTTTGAAGAGGGGACAGGTTGGGTCTTAAACATATCCTTGTTCGTTTCTATTTTTTGGAGGCATCCGGCCACTCAGGGCCAATGATCCCTTGAGACAAAGACTGGCCTTTTTCCCCGAGAAAAAAAAAGTGGCCCAGCCCAGGTTCCTGCTGTCTGTTTGTAGGGTTCCCTTGGGACTGTCAGGGCAGCACAGGGTCGAGGGTGGGGCATGTTTGGTCTGGGACACATCCTTAATCGTTCCGATTTTTTGGAGACATCCAGCCACTCCGGGCCACAGATCCCTGGACACAAAGACTGGCCCTTTTTCCAGAGAAAAAAATAAGTGGCCAGCCAGGTTCCTGCTGTCAGTTTGTAGGGTTTCCCTTGGAACTGTCAGGGCAGCACAGGGTTGAGGTGGGGACAGGTTGGGTCTGACACATATCCTTGTTTGTTTGGATTTTTTGGAGGCGTCCTGCCACTCAGGGCCAATGATCCCTTGAGACAAAGACTGGCCTTTTTCCCCGAGAAAAAAAAAGTGGCCAGCCCAGGTTCCTGCTGTCAGTTTGTAGGGTTCCCTTGGGACTGTCAGGGCAGCACAGGGTTGAGGTGGGGGCAGGTTGGGTCTGACACATATCCTTGTTCATTTGGATTTTTGTGGAGGCGTCCGGCCACTCAGGCCCACAGACCCCACTAGACAAAGACCTGCCTTTTTCTCTGAAAAGGAAAAGTGGTCAGCCGAGATTCCTGCTGTCAGTTTGTGGGGTTCCCTTGGGAATTTCAGGGCAGCCCAGGGTTGAGGTTGGGGCATGTTTGGTCCTGCACATGTCCTGCTTTGTTTGAATTTTTTGGAGGCGTCTGGCCACTCAGGACCGCAGACCCCTGGAGAAAAAGACTGGCCATTTTCCCTGGAAAAGAAAAGGGGCCAGCCCAGGATGCTGCTGTCAGTTTGTAGGGTTTCCTAGGGACTGTCAGGGCAGCAGAGGTTATATGTAGGGGCAGGTTGGGTCAGGGACACATCCTTAATCGTTCCGCTTTTTTGGAGGCGTCCGGCCACTCCGGGCCACAGATCCCTGGACACAAAGACTGGCCCTTTTCCCTGGAAAGAAAACTTGCCAGCCCAGGATGCTGCTGTCAGTTTGTAGGGTTCCCTTGGGACTGTCAGGGCAGCAGAGGTTTGAGGTGGGGGCAGGTTGGGTCTGGGACACATCCTTAATCTTTCAGATTTTTTGGAGGCGTTTGGCCACTCCGGGCCACAGGCCCCTGGAGACAAAGACCGGCCCTTTTCCCTCAGTAAGAAAAGTTGCCAGCCCAGGTTCCTTCTGTCAGTTTGTAGGGTTCCCTTGGGACTGTCAGGGCAGCAGAGGTTTGAGGTGGGGGCAGGTTTGGTCTGGAACGCATCCTTAACCGTTCAGATTTTTTGGAGGCATCCGGC
The DNA here is from genome assembly GCF_031753505.1 of Anomalospiza imberbis. Lineage (NCBI taxonomy): Eukaryota > Metazoa > Chordata > Aves > Passeriformes > Viduidae > Anomalospiza > Anomalospiza imberbis. Next base: position 7,102 of record NW_027099991.1, read on the forward strand.
CACTCAGGGCCTAATGATCCCTTGAGACAAAGACTGGCCCTTTTTCCCCGTGAATAAAAAAGTGGCCAGCCCAGGTTCCTGCTGTCAGTTTGTAGGGTTCCCTTGGGACTGTCAGGGCAGCCCAGGGTTGAGGTGGGGACAGGTTGGGTCTGACACATATCCTTGTTCATTTGGATTTTTTGGAGGCGTCCGGCCACTCAGGGCCAATGATCCCTTGAGACAAAGACTGGCCTTTTTCCCCGAGAAAAAAAAAGTGGCAAGCCCAGGTTCCTGCTGTCAGTTTGTGGGGTTCCCTTGGGAATTTCAGGGCAGCCCAGGGTTGAGGTTGGGGCATGTTTGGTCCTGCACATGTCCTGCTTTGTTTGAATTTTTTGGAGGCGTCTGGCCACTCAGGACCGCAGACCCCTGGAGACAAAGACTGGCCATTTTCCCTGGAAAAGAAAAGGGGCCAGCCCAGGATGCTGCTGTCAGTTTGTAGGGTTTCCTAGGGACTGTCAGGGCAGCAGAGGTTATATGTAGGGGCAGGTTTGGTCTGGGACACACCCTTAATCGTTCCGCTTTTTTGGAGGCGTCCGGCCACTCCGGGCCACAGATCCCTGGACACAAAGACTGGCCCTTTTCCCTGGGAAAGAAAACTTGCCAGCCCCAGGATGCTGATGTCAGTTTGTAGGGTTCCCTTGGGACTGTCAGGGCAGCAGATGTTTGAGGTGAGGGCAGGTTTGGTCTGGAACGCATCCTTAACCGTTCAGATTTTTTGGAGGCGTCCGGCCACTCCGGGCCACAGATCCCTGGACACAAAGACTGGCCCTTTTTCCCAGAGAAAAAAAAAAGTGGCCAGCCCAGGTTCCTGCTGTCAGTTTGTAGGGTTCCCTTGGGACTGTCAGGGCAGCACAGGGTTGAGGTGGGGGCAGGTTGGGTCTGACACATATCCTTGTTCATTTGGATTTTTTGGAGGCGTCCGGCCACTCAGGCCCACAGACCCCACTAGACAAAGACCTGCCTTTTTCTCTGAAAAGGAAAAGTGGTCAGCCGAGATTCCTGCTGTCAGTTTGTGGGGTTCCCTTGGGAATTTCAGGGCAGCCCAGGGTTGAGGTTGGGGCATGTTTGGTCCTGCACATGTCCTGCTTTGTTTGAATTTTTTGGAGGCGTCTGGCCACTCAGGACCGCAGACCCCTGGAGACAAAGACTGGCCATTTTCCCTTGAAAAGAAAAGGGGCCAGCCCAGGATGCTGCTGTCAGTTTGTAGGGTTTCCTAGGGACTGTCAGGGCAGCAGAGGTTATATGTAGGGGCAGGCTGGGTCTGGGACACATCCTTAATCTTTCAGATTTGTTTGGAGGCATCCAGCCACTGAGGGCCACAGGCCCATGGAGACAAGGCGTGGCCCTTTTCCCTGGGACAGAATAGTTGCCAGCCCAGGTTCCTGCTGTCAGTTGATTGAGTTCCCTTGAGATATCTAGGTAGCACAGGTTTGAAGAGGGGACAGGTTGGGTCTGACACATATCCTTTTTCGTTTGGATTTTTTGGAGGCGTCTGGACACTCAGGGCCAATGATCCCTTGAGAAAATGACCGGCCTTTTTCCTGAGAAAAAAAAGTGGCCAGCCCAGGTTCCTGCTGTCAGTTTGTAGGGTTCCCTTGGGACTGTCAGGGCAGCACAGGGTCGAGGGTGGGGCATGTTTGGTCTGGGACACATCCTTAATCGTTCCGCTTTTTTGGAGGCGCCCGGCCACTCCGGGCCACAGATCCCTGGACACAAAGACTGGCCCTTTTCCCTGGGAAAGAAACTTGCCAGCCCAGGATGCTGCTGTCAGTTTGTAGGGTTCCCTTGGGACTGTCAGGGCAGCACAGGGTTGAAGTGGTGGCAGGTTGGGTCTGACACATATCCTTGTTCGTTTGGATTTTTTGGAGACGTCCGGCCACCCAGGGCCAATGATCCCTGGACACAAAGACTGGCCCTTTTTCCCCGAGAAAAAAAAAGTGGCCAGCCCAGGTTCCTGCTGTCAGTTTGTAGGGTTCCCTTGGGACTGTCAGGGCAGCACAGGGTTGAGGTGGGGGCAGGTTGGGTCTGACACATATCCTTGTTCATTTGGATTTTTTGGAGGCGTCCGGCCACTCAGGCCCACAGACCCCACTAGACAAAGACCTGCCTTTTTCTCTGAAAAGGAAAAGTGGTCAGCCGAGATTCCTGCTGTCAGTTTGTGGGGTTCCCTTGGGAATTTCAGGGCAGCCCAGGGTTGAGGTTGGGGCATGTTTGGTCCTGCACATGTCCTGCTTTGTTTGAATTTTTTGGAGGCGTCTGGCCACTCAGGACCGCAGACCCCTGGAGAAAAAGACTGGCCATTTTCCCTGGAAAAGAAAAGGGGCCAGCCCAGGATGCTGCTGTCAGTTTGTAGGGTTTCCTAGGGACTGTCAGGGCAGCAGAGGTTATATGTAGGGGCAGGTTTGGTCTGGGACACATCCTTAATCGTTCCGCTTTTTTGGAGGCGTCCCGGCCACTCCGGGCCACAGATCCCTGGACACAAAGACTGGCCCTTTTCCCTGGGAAAGAAAACTTGCCAGCCCAGGATGCTGCTGTCAGTTTGTAGGGTTCCCTTGGGACTGCCAGGGCAGCAGAGGTTTGAGGTGGGGGCAGGTTGGGTCTGGGACACATCCTTAATCTTTCAGATTTTTTGGAGGCGTTTGGCCACTCCGGGCCACAGGCCCCTGGAGACAAAGACCGGCCCTTTTCCCTCAGTAAGAAAAGTTGCCAGCCCAGGTTCCTTCTGTCAGTTTGTAGGGTTCCCTTGGGACTGTCAGGGCAGCAGAGGTTTGAGGTGGGGGCAGGTTTGGTCTGGAACGCATCCTTAACCGTTCAGATTTTTTTGGAGGCATCCGGCCACTCAGGGCCAATGATCCCTTGAGACAAAGACTGGCCCTTTTTCCCCCGTGAATAAAAAAGTGGCCAGCCCAGGTTCCTGCTGTCAGTTTGTAGGGTTCCCTTGGGACTGTCAGGGCAGCACAGGGTTGAGGTGGGGCAGGTTGGGTCTGACACATATCCTTGTTCATTTGGATTTTTTGGAGGCGTCCGGCCACTCAGGGCCAATGATCCCTTGAGACAAAGACTGGCCTTTTTCCCCGAGAAAAAAAAAGTGGCAAGCCCAGGTTCCTGCTGTCAGTTTGTAGGGTTCCCTTGGGAATTTCAGGGCAGCCCAGGGTTGAGGTTGGGGCATGTTTGGTCCTGCACATGTCCTGCTTTGTTTGAATTTTTTGGAGGCGTCTGGCCACTCAGGACCGCAGACCCCTGGAGAAAAAGACTGGCCATTTTCCCTTGAAAAGAAAAGGGGCCAGCCCAGGATTCTGCTGTCAGTTTGTAGGGTTTCCTAGGGACTGTCAGGGCAGCAGAGGTTATATGTAGGGGCAGGTTTGGTCTGGGACACACCCTTAATCGTTTCCGCTTTTTTGGAGGCGTCCGGCCACTCCGGGCCACAGATCCCTGGACACAAAGACTGGCCCTTTTCCCTGGGAAAGAAAACTTGCCAGCCCAGGATGCTGATGTCAGTTTGTAGGGTTCCCTTGGGACTGTCAGGGCAGCAGATGTTTGAGGTGAGGGCAGGTTTGGTCTGGAACGCATCCTTAACCGTTCAGATTTTTTGGAGGCGTCCGGCCACTCCGGGCCACAGATCCCTGGACACAAAGACTGGCCCTTTTTCCCCGAGAAAAAAAAAGTGGCCAGCCCAGGTTCCTGCTGTCAGTTTGTAGGGTTCCCTTGGGACTGTCAGGGCAGCACAGGGTTGAGGTGGGGGCAGGTTGGGTCTGACACATATCCTTGTTCATTTGGATTTTTTGGAGGCGTCCGGCCACTCAGGCCCACAGACCCCACTAGACAAAGACCTGCATTTTTCTCTGAAAAGGAAAAGTGGTCAGCCGAGATTCCTGCTGTCAGTTTGTGGGGTTCCCTTGGGAATTTCAGGGCAGCCCAGGGTTGAGGTTGGGGCATGTTTGGTCCTGCACATGTCCTGCTTTGTTTGAATTTTTTGGAGGCGTCTGGCCACTCAGGACCGCAGACCCCTGGAGAAAAAGACTGGCCATTTTCCCTGGAAAAGAAAAGGGGCCAGCCCAGGATGCTGCTGTCAGTTTGTAGGGTTTCCTAGGGACTGTCAGGGCAGCAGAGGTTATATGTAGGGGCAGGTTTGGTCTGGGACACATCCTTAATCGTTCCGCTTTTTTGGAGGCGTCCGGCCACTCCGGGCCACAGATCCCTGGACACAAAGACTGGCCCTTTTCCCTGGGAAAGAAAACTTGCCAGCCCAGGATGCTGCTGTCAGTTTGTAGGGTTCCCTTGGGAGTGCCAGGGCAGCAGAGGTTTGAGGTGGGGGGCAGGTTGGGTCTGGGACACATCCTTAATCTTTCAGATTTTTTGGAGGCGTTTGGCCACTCCGGGCCACAGGCCCCTGGAGACAAAGACCGGCCCTTTCCCTCAGTAAGAAAAGTTGCCAGCCCAGGTTCCTTCTGTCAGTTTGTAGGGTTCCCTTGGGACTGTCAGGGCAGCAGAGGTTTGAGGTGGGGGCAGGTTTGGTCTGGAACGCATCCTTAACCGTTCAGATTTTTTGGAGGCATCCGGCCACTCAGGGCCAATGATCCCTTGAGACAAAGACTGGCCCTTTTTTCCCCGTGAATAAAAAAGTGGCCAGCCCAGGTTCCTGCTGTCAGTTTGTAGGGTTCCCTTGGGACTGTCAGGGCAGCACAGGGTTGAGGTGGGGGCAGGTTGGGTCTGACACATATCCTTGTTCATTTGGATTTTTTGGAGGCGTCCGGCCACTCAGGCCAATGATCCCTTGAGACAAAGACTGGCCTTTTTCCCCGAGAAAAAAAAAGTGGCCAAGCCCAGGTTCCTGCTGTCAGTTTGTGGGGTTCCCTTGGAATTTCAGGGCAGCCCAGGGTTGAGGTTTGGGGCATGTTTGGTCCTGCACATGTCCTGCTTTGTTTGAATTTTTTGGAGGCGTCCTGGCCACTCAGGACCGCAGACCCCTGGAGACAAAGACTGGCCATTTTCCCTTGAAAAGAAAAGGGGCCAGCCCAGGATGCTGCTGATGTCAGTTTGTAGGGTTTCCTAGGGACTGTCAGGGCAGCAGAGGTTATATGTAGGGGCAGGTTGGGCTGGGGCACATCCTTAATCTTTCAGATTTTTTGGAGGCGTCTGGCCTCTCCGGGCCACAGGCCCCTGGAAACAATATCCGGCCCTTTTCCCTGGGAAAGAAAACTTGCCAGCCCAGGATGCTGACGTCAGTTTGTAGGGTTCCCTTGGGACTGCCAGGGCAGCAGAGGTTTGAGGTGGGGGGTGGTTGGGTCTGGAACACATCCTTAACCGATTCAGGATTTGTTGGAGGCATCTGGCCACTCAGGGCCACAGGCCCCTGGAGACAAAGACCGGCCCTTTTCCCTCAGTAAGAAAACTTGCCAGCCCAGGTTCCTGCTGTCAGTATGTAGGGTTCCCTTGGGACTGTCAGGGCAGCAGAGGTTTGAGGTGGGGGCAGGTTTGGTCTGGAACGCATCCTTAACCGTTCAGATTTTTTGGAGGCATCCGGCCACTCAGGGCCAATGATCCCTTGAGACAAAGACTGGCCTTTTTCCCCGTGAAAAAAAAAGTGGCCAGCCCAGGTTCCTGCTGTCAGTTTGTAGGGTTCCCTTGGGACTGTCAGGGCAGCACAGGGTCGAGGGTGGGGCATGTTTGGTCTGGGACACATCCTTAATCGTTCCGATTTTTTGGAGGCGTCCAGCCACTCCGGGCCACAGATCCCTGGACACAAGACTGGCCCCTTTTTCCCAGAGAAAAAAATATGTGGCCAGCCCAGGTTCCTGCTGTCAGTTTGTAGGGTTCCCTTGGGACTGTCAGGGCAGCACAGGGTTGAGGTGGGGGCAGGTTGGGTCTGACACATATCCTTGTTCATTTGGATTTTTTGGAGGCGTCCGGCCACTCAGGCCCACAGACCCCACTAGACAAAGACCTGCTTTTTTCTCTGAAAAGGAAAGTGGTCAGCTGAGATTCCTGATGACAGTTTGTGGGGTTCCCTTGGGAATTTCAGGGCAGCCCAGGTTGAGGTTGGGCATGTTTGGTCCTGCACATGTCCTGCTTTGTTTGAATTTTTGGAGGCGTCTGGCCACTCAGGACCGCAGACCCCTGGAGACAAAGACTGGCCATTTTTCCCTTGAAAAGAAAAGGGGCCAGCCCTGGATGCTGCTGTCAGTTTGTAGGGTTTCCTAGGGACTGTCAGGGCAGCAGAGGTTATATGTAGGGGCAGGTTGGGTCTGGGACACATCCTTAATCTTTCAGATTTGTTGGAGGCATCCAGCCACTGAGGGCCACAGGCCCATGGAGACAAGGCGTGGCCCTTTTCCCTGGCACAGAATAGTTGCCAGCCAGGTTCCTGCTGTCAGTTGATTGAGTTCCCTTGAGAATATCTGGGTAGCACAGGTTTGAAGAGGGGACAGGTTGGGTCTGACACATATCCTTTTTCGTTTGGGATTTTTTGGAGGCGTCTGGACACTCAGGGCCAATGATCCCTTGAGAAAATGACCGGCCTTTTTCCCTGAGAAAAAAAAGTGGCCAACCCAGGTTCCTGCTGTCAGTTTGTAGGGTTCCCTTGGACTGTCAGGGCAGCACAGGGTCGAGGGTGGGGCATGTTTGGTCTGGGACACATCCTTAATCGTTCCGCTTTTTTGGAGGCGTCCGGCCACTCCGGGCCACAGATCCCTGGACACAAAGACTGGCCCTTTTCCCTGGGAAAGAAACTTGCCAGCCCAGGATGCTGATGTCAGTTTGTAGGGTTCCCTTGGGACTGTCAGGGCAGCAGAGATTTGAAGTGGTGGCAGGTTGGGTCTGACACATATCCTTGTTCGTTTGGATTTTTTTGAGGCATCCTGCCACTCAGGGCCAATGATCCCTTGAGACAAAGACTGGCCTTTTTCCCCGAGAAAAAAAAGTGGCCAGCCCAGGTTCCTGCTGTCAGTTGTAGGGTTCCCTTGGGACTATCAGGGCAGCACAAAGGTTGAGGTGGGGGCAGGTTGGGTCTGACACATATCCTTGTTCGTTTGGATTTTTTGGAGGCGTCCTGCCACTCAGGGCCAATGATCCCTGGACACAAAGACTGGCCCTATTCCCTGGGAAGAAAACTTGCCAGCCCAGGATGCTGATGTCAGTTTGTAGGTTCCCATGGGACTGTCAGGGCAGCAGAGGTTTGAGGTGGGGGCAGGTTGGGTCTGGGACACATCCTTAATCTTTCAGATTTTTTGGAGGCGTTTGGCCACTCCGGGCCACAGGCCCCTGGAGACAAAGACCGGCCCTTTTCCCTCAGTAAGAAAAGTTGCCAGCCCAGGTTCCTTCTGTCAGTTTGTAGGGTTCCCTTGGGACTGTCAGGGCAGCAGAGGTTTGAGGTGGGGGCAGGTTTGGTCTGGAACGCATCCTTAACCGTCCAGATTTGTTGGTGGCATCCGGCAACTCAGGGCCATAAGCCCCTGGAGACAAGGCGTGGCCCTTTTCCCTGGCACAGAATAGTTTCCAGCCCAGGTTCCTGCTGTCAGTTGATAGTGTTCCCTTGGGAATATCTAGGTAGCACAGGTTTGAAGAGGGGACAGGTTGGGTCTTACACATATCCTTGTTCGTTTCTATTTTTTTGGAGGCATCCGGCCACTCAGGGCCAATGATCCCTTGAAACAAAGACTGGCCTTTTTCCCCGAGAAAAAAAAAGTGGCCAGCCCAGGTTCCTGCTGTCTGTTTTGTAGGGTTCCCTTGGGACTGTCAGGGCAGCACAGGGTCGAGGGTGGGCATGTTTGGTCTGGGACACATCCTTATCGTTCCGATTTTTTGGAGGCGTCCGGCCACTCAGGGCCAATGATCCCTGGACACAAAGACTGGCCCTTTTTTCCCCGAGAAAAAAAAAGTGGCCAGCCCAGGTTCCTGCTGTCAGTTTGTAGGGTTCCCTTGGGACTGTCAGGGCAGCACAGGGTTGAGGTGGGGGCAGGTTGGGTCTGACACATATCCTTGTTCATTTGATTTTTTGGAGGCGTCCGGCCACTCAGGCCCACAGACCCCACTAGACAAAGACCTGCCTTTTTCTCTGAAAAGGAAAAGTGGTCAGCCGAGATTCCTGCTGTCAGTTTGTGGGGTTCCCTTGGGAATTTCAGGGCAGCCCAGGGTTGAGGTTGGGGCATGTTTGGTCCTGCACATGTCCTGCTTTGTTTGAATTTTTTGGAGGCGTCTGGCCACTCAGGACCGCAGACCCCTGGAGAAAAAGACTGGCCATTTTCCCTGGAAAAGAAAAGGGGCCAGCCCAGGATGCTGCTGTCAGTTTGTAGGGTTTCCTAGGGACTGTCAGGGCAGCAGAGGTTATATGTAGGGGCAGGTTTGGTCTGGGACACATCCTTAATCGTTCCGCTTTTTTGGAGGCGTCCGGCACTCCGGGCCACAGATCCCTGGACACAAAGACTGGCCCTTTTCCCTGGGAAAGAAAACTTGCCAGCCCAGGATGCTGCTGTCAGTTTGTAGGGGTTCCCTTGGGACTGTCAGGGCAGCAGAGGTTTGAGGTGGGGGCAGGTAGGGTCCTGGGACACATCCTTAATCTTTCAGATTTTTTTGGAGGCGTTTGGCCACTCCGGGCCACAGGCCCCTGGAGACAAAGACCGGCCCTTTTCCCCTCAGTAAGAAAAGTTGCCAGCCCAGGTTCCTTCTGTCAGTTTGTAGGGTTCCCTTGGGACTGTCAGGGCAGCAGAGGTTTGAGGTGGGGGCAGGTTTGGTCTGGAACGCATCCTTAACCGTCCAGATTTGTGGGAGGCATCCGGCCACTCAGGGCCAATGATCCCTTGAGACAAAGACTGGCCCTTTTTCCCCGTGAATAAAAAAGTGGCCAGCCCAGGTTCCTGCTGTCAGTTTGTAGGGTTCCCTTGGGACTGTCAGGGCAGCACAGGGTTGAGGTGGGGGCAGGTTGGGTCTGACACATATCCTTGTTCATTTGGATTTTTTGGAGGCGTCCGGCCACTCAGGGCCAATGATCCCTTGAGACAAAGGACTGGCCTTTTTCCCCGAGAAAAAAAAAGTGGCAAGCCCAGGTTCCTGCTGTCAGTTTGTAGGGTTCCCTTGGGAATTTCAGGGCAGCCCAGGGTTGAGGTTGGGGCATGTTTGGTCCTGCACATGTCCTGCTTTGTTTTGAATTTTTTTGGAGGCGTCTGGCCACTCAGGACCGCAGACCCCTGGAGGAAAAAGACTGGCCATTTTCCCTTGAAAAGAAAAGGGGCCAGCCCAGGATGCTGCTGTCAGTTTTGTAGGTTTCCTAGGGACTGTCAGGGCAGCAGAGGTTATATGTAGGGGCAGGTTTGGGTCTGGGACACACCCTTAATCGTTCCGCTTTTTTGGAGGCGTCTGGCCACTCCGGGCCACAGATCCCTGGACACAAAGACTGGCCCTTTTCCCCTGGGAAAGAAAACTTGCCAGCCCAGGATGCTGATATCAGTTTGTAGGGGTTCCCTTGGGACTGTCAGGGCAGCAGATGTTTGAGGTGAGGGCAGGTTTGGTCTGGAACGCATTTTTAACCGTTCAGATTTTTTGGAGGCGTCCCGGCCACTCCGGGCCACAGATCCCTGGACACAAAGACTGGCCCTTTTTTCCCAGAGAAAAAAAAAAAGTTGCCAGCCCAGGTTCCTGCTGTCAGTTTGTAGGGTTCCCTTGGGACTGTCAGGGCAGCACAGGGTTGAGGTGGGGGCAGGTTGGGTCTGACACATATCCTTGTTCATTTGGATTTTTTGGAGGCGTCCGGCCACTCAGGCCCACAGACCCCACTAGACAAAGACCTGCATTTTTCTCTGAAAAGGAAAAGTGGTCAGCCGAGATTCCTGCTGTCAGTTTGTGGGGTTCCCTTGGGAATTTCAGGGCAGCCCAGGGTTGAGGTTGGGGCATGTTTGGTCCTGCACATGTCCTGCTTTGTTTGAATTTTTTGGAGGCGTCTGGCCACTCAGGACCGCAGACCCCTGGAGACAAAGACTGGCCATTTTCCCTTGAAAAGAAAAGGGGCCCAGCCCAGGATGCTGCAGTCAGTTTGTAGGGTTTCCTAGGGACTGTCAGGGCAGCAGAGGTTATATGTAGGGGCAGGTTGGGCCTGGGACACATCCTTAATCTTTCAGATTTGTTGGAGGCATCCCAGCCACTGAGGGCCACAGGCCCATGGAGACAAGGCGTGGCCCTTTTCCCTGGCACAGAATAGGTTGCCAGCCAGGTTCTCGCTGTCAGTTGATTGAGTTCCCTTGAGAATATCTAGGTAGCACAGGTTTTGAAGAGGGGACAGGTTGGGTCCTGACACATATCCTTTTTCGTTTGGATTTTTTGGAGGCGGCTGGACACTCAGGGCCAATGATCCCTTGAGAAAATTGGACCGGCCTTTTTCCTGAGAAAAAAAAGTGGCCAGCCCAGGTTCCTGCTGTCAGTTTGTAGGGTTCCCTTGGGACTGTCAGGGCAGCACAGGGTCGAGGGTGGGGCATGTTTGGTCTGGGACACATCCTTAATCGTTCCGCTTTTTTTGGAGGCGTCCGGCCACTCCGGGCCACAGATCCCTGGACACAAAGACTGGCCCTTTTCCCTGGGAAAGAAAACTTGCCAGCCCAGGATGCTGATGTCAGTTTGTAGGGTTCCCTTGGGACTGTCAGGGCAGCACAGGGTTGAAGTGGTGGCAGGTTGGGTCTGACACATATCCTTGTTCGTTTGGATTTTTTGGAGCGTCCTGCCACTCAGGGCCAATGATCCCTTGAGACAAAGACTGGCCTTTTTCCCCGAGAAAAAAAAAGTGGCCAGCCCAGGTTCCTGCTGTCAGTTTGTAGGGTTCCCTTGGGACCTGTCAGGGCAGCACAGGGTTGAGGTGGGGGCAGGTTGGGTCTGACACATATCCTTGTTCATTTGGATTTTTTGGAAGCGTCCGGCACTCAGGCCCACAGACCCCACTAGACAAAGACCTTGCCTTAAAGTGGTCAGCTGAGATTCCTGATGACAGTTTGTGGGGTTCCCTTGGGAATTTCAGGGCAGCCCAGGGTTGAGGTTGGGGCATGTTTGGTCCTGCACATGTCCTGCTTTGTTTGAATTTTTTGGAGGCGTCTGGCCACTCAGGACCGCAGACCCCTGGAGACAAAGACTGGCCATTTTCCCTTGAAAAGAAAAGGGGCCAGCCCAGGATGCTGCTGATGTCAGTTTGTAGGGTTTCCTAGGGACTGTCAGGGCAGCAGAGGTTATATGTAGGGGCAGGTTGGGCCTGGGGTACATCCTTAATCTTTCAGATTTTTTGGAGGCGTCTGGCCTCTCCGGGCCACAGGCCCCTGGAAACAATATCCGGCCCTTTTCCCTGGGAAAGAAAACTTGCCAGCCCAGGATGCTGACGTCAGTTTGTAGGGTTCCCTTGGGACTGCCAGGGCAGCAGAGGTTTGAGGTGGGGGGTGGTTGGGTCTGGAACACATCCTTAACCGATTCAGATTTGTTGGAGGCATCTGGCCACTCAGGGCCACAGGCCCCTGGAGACAAAGACCGGCCCTTTTCCCTCAGTAAGAAAACTTGCCAGCCCAGGTTCCTGCTGTCAGTTTGTAGGGTTCCCTTGGGACTGTCAGGGCAGCAGAGGTTTGAGGTGGGGGCAGGTTTGGTCTGGAACGCATCCTTAACCGTTCAGATTTTTTGGAGGCATCCGGCCACTCAGGGCCAATGATCCCTTGAGACAAAGACCGGCCCTTTTCCCTCAGTAAGAAAACTTGCCAGCCCAGGATGCTGATGTCAGTTTGTAGGGTTCCCTTGGGACTGTCAGGGCAGCAGAGATTTGAAGTGGTGGCAGGTTGGGTCTGACACATATCCTTGTTCGTTCCGATTTTTTGGAGGCGTCCAGCCACTCCGGGCCACAGATCCCTGGACACAAAGACTGGCCCTTTTTCCCAGAGAAAAAAATATGTGGCCAGCCCAGGTTCCTGCTGTCAGTTTGTAGGGTTCCCTTGGGACTGTCAGGGCAGCACAGGGTTGAGGTGGGGACAGGTTGGGTCTGACACATATCCTTGTTCGTTTGGATTTTTTGGAGGCGTCCTGCCACTCAGGGCCAATGATCCCTGGACACAAAGACTGGCCCTATTCCCTGGGAAAGAAAACTTGCCAGCCCAGGATGCTGATGTCAGTTTGTAGGGTTCCCTTGGGACTGTCAGGGCAGCAGAGGTTTGAGGTGGGGGCAGGTTGGGTCTGGGACACATCCTTAATCTTTCAGATTTTTTGGAGGCGTTTGGCCACTCCGGGCCACAGGCCCCTGGAGACAAAGACCGGCCCTTTTCCCTCAGTAAGAAAAGTTGCCAGCCCAGGTTCCTTCTGTCAGTTTGTAGGGTTCCCTTGGGACTGTCAGGGCAGCAGAGGTTTGAGGTGGGGGCAGGTTTGGTCTGGAACGCATCCTTAACCGTCCAGATTTGTTGGAGGCATCCGGCCACTCAGGGCCATAAGCCCCTGGAGACAAGGCGTGGCCCTTTTCCCTGGCACAGAATAGTTTCCAGCCCAGGTTCCTGCTGTCAGTTGATAGAGTTCCCTTGGGAATATCTAGGTAGCACAGGTTTGAAGAGGGGACAGGTTGGGTCTTACACATATCCTTGTTCGTTTCTATTTTTTGGAGGCATCCGGCCACTCAGGGCCAATGATCCCTTGAAACAAAGACTGGCCTTTTTCCCCGAGAAAAAAAAAGTGGCCAGCCCAGGTTCCTGCTGTCTGTTTGTAGGGTTCCCTTGGGACTGTCAGGGCAGCACAGGGTCGAGGGTGGGGCATGTTTGGTCTGGGACACATCCTTAATCGTTCCGATTTTTTGGAGGCGTCCGGCCACTCCGGGCCACAGATCCCTGGACACAAAGACTGGCCCTTTTTCCCAGAGAAAAAAAAAAGTGGCCAGCCCAGGTTCCTGCTGTCAGTTTGTAGGGTTCCCTTGGGACTGTCAGGGCAGCACAGGGTTGAGGTGGGGGCAGGTTGGGTCTGACACATATCCTTGTTCATTTGGATTTTTTGGAGGCGTCCGGCCACTCAGGCCCACAGACCCCACTAGACAAAGACCTGCCTTTTTCTCTGAAAAGGAAAAGTGGTCAGCCGAGATTCCTGCTGTCAGTTTGTGGGGTTCCCTTGGGAATTTCAGGGCAGCCCAGGGTTGAGGTTGGGGCATGTTTGGTCCTGCACATGTCCTGCTTTGTTTGAATTTTTTGGAGGCGTCTGGCCACTCAGGACCGCAGACCCCTGGAGACAAAGACTGGCCATTTTCCCTTGAAAAGAAAAGGGGCCAGCCCAGGATGCTGCTGTCAGTTAGTAGGGTTTCCTAGGGACTGTCAGGGCAGCAGAGGTTATATGTAGGGGCAGGTTGGGTCTGGGACACATCCTTAATCTTTCAGATTTGTTGGAGGCATCCAGCCACTGAGGGCCACAGGCCCATGGAGACAAGGCGTGGCCCTTTTCCCTGGCACAGAATAGTTGCCAGCCCAGGTTCCTGCTGTCAGTTGATTGAGTTCCCTTGAGAATATCTAGGTAGCACAGGTTTGAAGAGGGGACAGGTTGGGTCTGACACATATCCTTTTTCGTTTGGATTTTTTGGAGGCGTCTGGACACTCAGGGCCAATGATCCCTTGAGAAAATGACCGGCCTTTTTCCCTGAGAAAAAAAAGTGGCCAGCCCAGGTTCCTGCTGTCAGTTTGTAGGGTTCCCTTGGGACTGTCAGGGCAGCACAGGGTCGAGGGTGGGGCATGTTTGGTCTGGGACACATCCTTAATCGTTCCGCTTTTTTGGAGGCGCCCGGCCACTCCGGGCCACAGATCCCTGGACACAAAGACTGGCCCTTTTCCCTGGGAAAGAAAACTTGCCAGCCCAGGATGCTGCTGTCAGTTTGTAGGGTTCCCTTGGGACTGTCAGGGCAGCACAGGGTTGAAGTGGTGGCAGGTTGGGTCTGACACATATCCTTGTTCGTTTGGATTTTTTGGAGACGTCCGGCCACCCAGGGCCAATGATCCCTGGACACAAAGACTGGCCCTTTTTCCCCGAGAAAAAAAAAGTGGCCAGCCCAGGTTCCTGCTGTCAGTTTGTAGGGTTCCCTTGGGACTGTCAGGGCAGCACAGGGTTGAGGTGGGGGCAGGTTGGGTCTGACACATATCCTTGTTCATTTGGATTTTTTGGAGGCGTCCGGCCACTCAGGACCGCAGACCCCTGGAGACAAAGACTGGCCATTTTCCCTTGAAAAGAAAAGGGGCCAGCCCAGGATGCTGCTGATGTCAGTTTGTAGGGTTTCCTAGGGACTGTCAGGGCAGCAGAGGTTATATGTAGGGGCAGGTTGGATCTGGGACACATCCTTAATCGTTCCGCTTTTTTGGAGGCGTCCGGCCACTCCGGGCCACAGATCCCTGGACACAAAGACTGGCCCTTTCCCCTGGGAAAGAAAACTTGCCAGCCCAGGTTCCTGCTGTCAGTTTGTAGGGTTCCCTTGGGACTGTCAGGGCAGCACAGGGTTGAGGTGGGGGCAGGTTGGGTCTGACACATATCCTTGTTCATTTGGATTTTTTGGAAGCGTCCGGCCACTCAGGCCCACAGACCCCACTAGACAAAGACCTGCCTTTTTCTCTGAAAAGGAAAAGTGGTCAGCCGAGATTCCTGCTGTCAGTTTGTGGGGTTCCCTTGGGAATTTCAGGGCAGCCCGGGGTTGAGGTTGGGGCATGTTTGGTCCTGCACATGTCCTGCTTTGTTTGAATTTTTTGGAGGCGTCTGGCCACTCAGGACCGCAGACCCCTGGAGAAAAAGACTGGCCATTTTCCCTTGAAAAGAAAAGGGGCCAGCCCAGGATGCTGCTGTCAGTTAGTAGGGTTTCCTAGGGACTGTCAGGGCAGCAGAGGTTATATGTAGGGGCAGGTTTGGTCTGGGACACACCCTTAATCGTTCCGCTTTTTTGGAGGCGTCCGGCCACTCCGGGCCACAGATCCCTGGACACAAAGACTGGCCCTTTTCCCTGGGAAAGAAAACTTGCCAGCCCAGGATGCTGATGTCAGTTTGTAGGGTTCCCTTGGGACTGTCAGGGCAGCAGATGTTTGAGGTGAGGGCAGGTTTGGTCTGGAACGCATCCTTAACCGTTCAGATTTTTTGGAGGCGTCCGGCCACTCCGGGCCACAGATCCCTGGACACAAAGACTGGCCCTTTTTCCCAGAGAAAAAAAAAAAGTGGCCAGCCCAGGTTCCTGCTGTCAGTTTGTAGGGTTCCCTTGGGACTGTCAGGGCAGCACAGGGTTGAGGTGGGGCAGGTTGGGTCTGACACATATCCTTGTTCATTTGGATTTTTTGGAGGCGTCCGGCCACTCAGGCCCACAGACCCCACTAGACAAAGACCTGCCTTTTTCTCTGAAAAGGAAAAGTGGTCAGCCGAGATTCCTGCTGTCAGTTTGTGGGGTTCCCTTGGGAATTTCAGGGCATCCCAGGGTTGAGGTTGGGGCATGTTTGGTCCTGCACATGTCCTGCTTTGTTTGAATTTTTTGGAGGCGTCTGGCCACTCAGGACCGCAGACCCCTGGAGACAAAGACTGGCCATTTTCCCTTGAAAAGAAAAGGGGCCAGCCCAGGATGCTGCTGTCAGTTTGTAGGGTTTCCTAGGGACTGTCAGGGCAGCAGAGGTTATATGTAGGGGCAGGTTGGGTCTGGGACACATCCTTAATCTTTCAGATTTGTTGGAGGCATCCAGCCACTGAGGGCCACAGGCCCATGGAGACAAGGCGTGGCCCTTTTCCCTGGCACAGAATAGTTGCCAGCCCAGGTTCCTGCTGTCAGTTGATTGAGTTCCCTTGAGAATATCTAGGTAGCACAGGTTTGAAGAGGGGACAGGTTGGGTCTGACACATATCCTTTTTCGTTTGGATTTTTTGGAGGCGTCTGGACACTCAGGGCCAATGATCCCTTGAGAAAATGACCGGCCTTTTTCCCTGAGAAAAAAAAGTGGCCAGCCCAGGTTCCTGCTGTCAGTTTGTAGGGTTCCCTTGGGACTGTCAGGGCAGCAGAGGGTCGAGGGTGGGGCATGTTTGGTCTGGGACACATCCTTAATCGTTCCGCTTTTTTGGAGGCGCCCGGCCACTCCGGGCCACAGATCCCTGGACACAAAGACTGGCCCTTTTCCCTGGGAAAGAAAACTTGCCAGCCCAGGATGCTGCTGTCAGTTTGTAGGGTTCCCTTGGGACTGTCAGGGCAGCACAGGGTTGAAGTGGTGGCAGGTTGGGTCTGACACATATCCTTGTTCGTTTGGATTTTTTGGAGACGTCCGGCCACCCAGGGCCAATGATCCCTGGACACAAAGACTGGCCCTTTTTCCCCGAGAAAAAAAAAGTGGCCAGCCCAGGTTCCTGCTGTCAGTTTGTAGGGTTCCCTTGGGACTGTCAGGGCAGCACAGGGTTGAGGTGGGGGCAGGTTGGGTCTGACACATATCCTTGTTCATTTGGATTTTTTGGAGGCGTCCGGCCACTCAGGCCCACAGACCCCACTAGACAAAGACCTGCCTTTTTCTCTGAAAAGGAAAAGTGGTCAGCCGAGATTCCTGCTGTCAGTTTGTGGGGTTCCCTTGGGAATTTCAGGGCAGCCCAGGGTTGAGGTTGGGGCATGTTTGGTCCTGCACATGTCCTGCTTTGTTTGAATTTTTTGGAGGCGTCTGGCCACTCAGGACCGCAGACCCCTGGAGAAAAAGACTGGCCATTTTCCCTGGAAAAGAAAAAGGGCCAGCCCAGGATGCTGCTGTCAGTTTGTAGGGTTTCCTAGGGACTGTCAGGGCAGCAGAGGTTATATGTAGGGGCAGGTTTGGTCTGGGACACATCCTTAATCGTTCCGCTTTTTTGGAGGCGTCCGGCCACTCCGGGCCACAGATCCCTGGACACAAAGACTGGCCCTTTTCCCTGGGAAAGAAAACTTGCCAGCCCAGGATGCTGCTGTCAGTTTGTAGGGTTCCCTTGGGACTGTCAGGGCAGCAGAGGTTTGAGGTGGGGGCAGGTTGGGTCTGGGACACATCCTTAATCTTTCAGATTTTTTGGAGGCGTTTGGCCACTCCGGGCCACAGGCCCCTGGAGACAAAGACCGGCCCTTTTCCCTCAGTAAGAAAAGTTGCCAGCCCAGGTTCCTTCTGTCAGTTTGTAGGGTTCCCTTGGGACTGTCAGGGCAGCAGAGGTTTGAGGTGGGGGCAGGTTTGGTCTGGAACGCATCCTTAACCGTTCAGATTTTTTGGAGGCATCCGGCCACTCAGGGCCAATGATCCCTTGAGACAAAGACTGGCCCTTTTTCCCCGTGAATAAAAAAGTGGCCAGCCCAGGTTCCTGCTGTCAGTTTGTAGGGTTCCCTTGGGACTGTCAGGGCAGCACAGGGTTGAGGTGGGGGCAGGTTGGGTCTGACACATATCCTTGTTCATTTGGATTTTTTGGAGGCGTCCGGCCACTCAGGGCCAATGATCCCTTGAGACAAAGACTGGCCTTTTTCCTGAGAAAAAAAAAGTGGCAAGCCCAGGTTCCTGCTGTCAGTTTGTGGGGTTCCCTTGGGAATTTCAGGGCAGCCCAGGGTTGAGGTTGGGGCATGTTTGGTCCTGCACATGTCCTGCTTTGTTTGAATTTTTTGGAGGCGTCTGGCCACTCAGGACCGCAGACCCCTGGAGAAAAAGACTGGCCATTTTCCCTTGAAAAGAAAAGGGGCCAGCCCAGGATGCTGCTGTCAGTTTGTAGGGTTTCCTAGGGACTGTCAGGGCAGCAGAGGTTATATGTAGGGGCAGGTTTGGTCTGGGACACACCCTTAATCGTTCCGCTTTTTTGGAGGCGTCCGGCCACTCCGGGCCACAGATCCCTGGACACAAAGACTGGCCCTTTTCCCTGGGAAAGAAAACTTGCCAGCCCAGGATGCTGATGTCAGTTTGTAGGGTTCCCTTGGGACTGTCAGGGCAGCAGATGTTTGAGGTGAGGGCAGGTTTGGTCTGGAACGCATCCTTAACCGTTCAGATTTTTTGGAGGCGTCCGGCCACTCCGGGCCACAGATCCCTGGACACAAAGACTGGCCCTTTTTCCCAGAGAAAAAAAAAAGTGGCCAGCCCAGGTTCCTGCTGTCAGTTTGTAGGGTTCCCTTGGGACTGTCAGGGCAGCAGAGGTTATATGTAGGGGCAGGTTGGGTCTGGGACACATCCTTAATCTTTCAGATTTGTTGGAGGCATCCAGCCACTGAGGGCCACAGGCCCATGGAGACAAGGCGTGGCCCTTTTCCCTGGCACAGAATAGTTGCCAGCCCAGGTTCCTGCTGTCAGTTGATTGAGTTCCCTTGAGAATATCTAGGTAGCACAGGTTTGAAGAGGGGACAGGTTGGGTCTGACACATATCCTTTTTCGTTTGGATTTTTTGGAGGCGTCTGGACACTCAGGGCCAATGATCCCTTGAGAAAATGACCGGCCTTTTTCCCTGAGAAAAAAAAGTGGCCAGCCCAGGTTCCTGCTGTCAGTTTGTAGGGTTCCCTTGGGACTGTCAGGGCAGCACAGGGTCGAGGGTGGGGCATGTTTGGTCTGGGACACATCCTTAATCGTTCCGCTTTTTTGGAGGCGCCCGGCCACTCCGGGCCACAGATCCCTGGACACAAAGACTGGCCCTTTTCCCTGGGAAAGAAAACTTGCCAGCCCAGGATGCTGCTGTCAGTTTGTAGGGTTCCCTTGGGACTGTCAGGGCAGCACAGGGTTGAAGTGGTGGCAGGTTGGGTCTGACACATATCCTTGTTCGTTTGGATTTTTTGGAGACGTCCGGCCACCCAGGGCCAATGATCCCTGGACACAAAGACTGGCCCTTTTTCCCCGAGAAAAAAAAAGTGGCCAGCCCAGGTTCCTGCTGTCAGTTTGTAGGGTTCCCTTGGGACTGTCAGGGCAGCACAGGGTTGAGGTGGGGGCAGGTTGGGTCTGACACATATCCTTGTTCATTTGGATTTTTTGGAGGCGTCCGGCCACTCAGGCCCACAGACCCCACTAGACAAAGACCTGCCTTTTTCTCTGAAAAGGAAAAGTGGTCAGCCGAGATTCCTGCTGTCAGTTTGTGGGGTTCCCTTGGGAATTTCAGGGCAGCCCAGGGTTGAGGTTGGGGCATGTTTGGTCCTGCACATGTCCTGCTTTGTTTGAATTTTTTGGAGGCGTCTGGCCACTCAGGACCGCAGACCCCTGGAGAAAAAGACTGGCCATTTTCCCTGGAAAAGAAAAGGGGCCAGCCCAGGATGCTGCTGTCAGTTTGTAGGGTTTCCTAGGGACTGTCAGGGCAGCAGAGGTTATATGTAGGGGCAGGTTTGGTCTGGGACACATCCTTAATCGTTCCGCTTTTTTGGAGGCGTCCGGCCACTCCGGGCCACAGATCCCTGGACACAAAGACTGGCCCTTTCCCCTGGGAAAGAAAACTTGCCAGCCCAGGATGCTGCTGTCAGTTTGTAGGGTTCCCTTGGGACTGTCAGGGCAGCAGAGGTTTGAGGTGGGGGCAGGTTGGGTCTGGGACACATCCTTAATCTTTCAGATTTTTTGGAGGCGTTTGGCCACTCCGGGCCACAGGCCCCTGGAGACAAAGACCGGCCCTTTTCCCTCAGTAAGAAAAGTTGCCAGCCCAGGTTCCTTCTGTCAGTTTGTAGGGTTCCCTTGGGACTGTCAGGGCAGCAGAGGTTTGAGGTGGGGGCAGGTTTGGTCTGGAACGCATCCTTAACCGTTCAGATTTTTTGGAGGCATCCGGCCACTCAGGGCCAATGATCCCTTGAGACAAAGACTGGCCCTTTTTCCCCGTGAATAAAAAAGTGGCCAGCCCAGGTTCCTGCTGTCAGTTTGTAGGGTTCCCTTGGGACTGTCAGGGCAGCACAGGGTTGAGGTGGGGGCAGGTTGGGTCTGACACATATCCTTGTTCATTTGGATTTTTTGGAGGCGTCCGGCCACTCAGGGCCAATGATCCCTTGAGACAAAGACTGGCCTTTTTCCCCGAGAAAAAAAAAGTGGCAAGCCCAGGTTCCTGCTGTCAGTTTGTGGGGTTCCCTTGGGAATTTCAGGGCAGCCCAGGGTTGAGGTTGGGGCATGTTTGGTCCTGCACATGTCCTGCTTTGTTTGAATTTTTTGGAGGCGTCTGGCCACTCAGGACCGCAGACCCCTGGAGACAAAGACTGGCCATTTTCCCTTGAAAAGAAAAGGGGCCAGCCCAGGATGCTGCTGTCAGTTTGTAGGGTTTCCTAGGGACTGTCAGGGCAGCAGAGGTTATATGTAGGGGCAGGTTTGGTCTGGGACACACCCTTAATCGTTCCGCTTTTTTGGAGGCGTCCGGCCACTCCGGGCCACAGATCCCTGGACACAAAGACTGGCCCTTTTCCCTGGGAAAGAAAACTTGCCAGCCCAGGATGCTGATGTCAGTTTGTAGGGTTCCCTTGGGACTGTCAGGGCAGCAGATGTTTGAGGTGAGGGCAGGTTTGGTCTGGAACGCATCCTTAACCGTTCAGATTTTTTGGAGGCATCCGGCCACTCCGGGCCACAGATCCCTGGACACAAAGACTGGCCCTTTTTCCCAGAGAAAAAAAAAAGTGGCCAGCCCAGGTTCCTGCTGTCAGTTTGTAGGGTTCCCTTGGGACTGTCAGGGCAGCACAGGGTTGAGGTGGGGGCAGGTTGGGTCTGACACATATCCTTGTTCATTTGGATTTTTTGGAGGCGTCCGGCCACTCAGGCCCACAGACCCCACTAGACAAAGACCTGCCTTTTTCTCTGAAAAGGAAAAGTGGTCAGCCGAGATTCCTGCTGTCAGTTTGTGGGGTTCCCTTGGGAATTTCAGGGCAGCCCAGGGTTGAGGTTGGGGCATGTTTGGTCCTGCACATGTCCTGCTTTGTTTGAATTTTTTGGAGGCGTCTGGCCACTCAGGACCGCAGACCCCTGGAGACAAAGACTGGCCATTTTCCCTTGAAAAGAAAAGGGGCCAGCCCAGGATGCTGCTGTCAGTTTGTAGGGTTTCCTAGGGACTGTCAGGGCAGCAGAGGTTATATGTAGGGGCAGGTTGGGTCTGGGACACATCCTTAATCTTTCAGATTTGTTGGAGGCATCCAGCCACTGAGGGCCACAGGCCCATGGAGACAAGGCGTGGCCCTTTTCCCTGGCACAGAATAGTCGCCAGCCCAGGTTCCTGCTGTCAGTTGATTGAGTTCCCTTGAGAATATCTAGGTAGCACAGGTTTGAAGAGGGGACAGGTTGGGTCTGACACATATCCTTTTTCGTTTGGATTTTTTGGAGGCGTCTGGACACTCAGGGCCAATGATCCCTTGAGAAAATGACCGGCCTTTTTCCCTGAGAAAAAAAAGTGGCCAGCCCAGGTTCCTGCTGTCAGTTTGTAGGGTTCCCTTGGGACTGTCAGGGCAGCACAGGGTCGAGGGTGGGGCATGTTTGGTCTGGGACACATCCTTAATCGTTCCGCTTTTTTGGAGGCGCCCGGCCACTCCGGGCCACAGATCCCTGGACACAAAGACTGGCCCTTTTCCCTGGGAAAGAAAACTTGCCAGCCCAGGATGCTGCTGTCAGTTTGTAGGGTTCCCTTGGGACTGTCAGGGCAGCACAGGGTTGAAGTGGTGGCAGGTTGGGTCTGACACATATCCTTGTTCGTTTGGATTTTTTGGAGGCGTCCGGCCACTCAGGGCCAATGATCCCTTGAGACAAAGACTGGCCTTTTTCCCCGAGAAAAAAAAAGTGGCAAGCCCAGGTTCCTGCTGTCAGTTTGTGGGGTTCCCTTGGGAATTTCAGGGCAGCCCAGGGTTGAGGTTGGGGCATGTTTGGTCCTGCACATGTCCTGCTTTGTTTGAATTTTTTGGAGGCGTCTGGCCACTCAGGACCGCAGACCCCTGGAGAAAAAGACTGGCCATTTTCCCTTGAAAAGAAAAGGGGCCAGCCCAGGATGCTGCTGTCAGTTAGTAGGGTTTCCTAGGGACTGTCAGGGCAGCAGAGGTTATATGTAGGGGCAGGTTTGGTCTGGGACACACCCTTAATCGTTCCGCTTTTTTGGAGGCGTCCGGCCACTCTGGGCCACAGATCCCTGGACACAAAGACTGGCCCTTTTCCCTGGGAAAGAAAACTTGCCAGCCCAGGATGCTGATGTCAGTTTGTAGGGTTCCCTTGGGACTGTCAGGGCAGCAGATGTTTGAGGTGAGGGCAGGTTTGGTCTGGAACGCATCCTTAACCGTTCAGATTTTTTGGAGGCATCCGGCCACTCCGGGCCACAGATCCCTGGACACAAAGACTGGCCCTTTTTCCCAGAGAAAAAAAAAAGTGGCCAGCCCAGGTTCCTGCTGTCAGTTTGTAGGGTTCCCTTGGGACTGTCAGGGCAGCACAGGGTTGAGGTGGGGGCAGGTTGGGTCTGACACATATCCTTGTTCATTTGGATTTTTTGGAGGCGTCCGGCCACTCAGGCCCACAGACCCCACTAGACAAAGACCTGCCTTTTTCTCTGAAAAGGAAAAGTGGTCAGCCGAGATTCCTGCTGTCAGTTTGTGGGGTTCCCTTGGGAATTTCAGGGCAGCCCAGGGTTGAGGTTGGGGCATGTTTGGTCCTGCACATGTCCTGCTTTGTTTGAATTTTTTGGAGGCGTCTGGCCACTCAGGACCGCAGACCCCTGGAGACAAAGACTGGCCATTTTCCCTTGAAAAGAAAAGGGGCCAGCCCAGGATGCTGCTGTCAGTTTGTAGGGTTTCCTAGGGACTGTCAGGGCAGCAGAGGTTATATGTAGGGGCAGGTTGGGTCTGGGACACATCCTTAATCTTTCAGATTTGTTGGAGGCATCCAGCCACTGAGGGCCACAGGCCCATGGAGACAAGGCGTGGCCCTTTTCCCTGGCACAGAATAGTCGCCAGCCCAGGTTCCTGCTGTCAGTTGATTGAGTTCCCTTGAGAATATCTAGGTAGCACAGGTTTGAAGAGGGGACAGGTTGGGTCTGACACATATCCTTTTTCGTTTGGATTTTTTGGAGGCGTCTGGACACTCAGGGCCAATGATCCCTTGAGAAAATGACCGGCCTTTTTCCCTGAGAAAAAAAAGTGGCCAGCCCAGGTTCCTGCTGTCAGTTTGTAGGGTTCCCTTGGGACTGTCAGGGCAGCACAGGGTCGAGGGTGGGGCATGTTTGGTCTGGGACACATCCTTAATCGTTCCGCTTTTTTGGAGGCGCCCGGCCACTCCGGGCCACAGATCCCTGGACACAAAGACTGGCCCTTTTCCCTGGGAAAGAAAACTTGCCAGCCCAGGATGCTGCTGTCAGTTTGTAGGGTTCCCTTGGGACTGTCAGGGCAGCACAGGGTTGAAGTGGTGGCAGGTTGGGTCTGACACATATCCTTGTTCGTTTGGATTTTTTGGAGACGTCCGGCCACCCAGGGCCAATGATCCCTGGACACAAAGACTGGCCCTTTTTCCCCGAGAAAAAAAAAGTGGCCAGCCCAGGTTCCTGCTGTCAGTTTGTAGGGTTCCCTTGGGACTGTCAGGGCAGCACAGGGTTGAGGTGGGGGCAGGTTGGGTCTGACACATATCCTTGTTCATTTGGATTTTTTGGAGGCGTCCGGCCACTCAGGCCCACAGACCCCACTAGACAAAGACCTGCCTTTTTCTCTGAAAAGGAAAAGTGGTCAGCCGAGATTCCTGCTGTCAGTTTGTGGGGTTCCCTTGGGAATTTCAGGGCAGCCCAGGGTTGAGGTTGGGGCATGTTTGGTCCTGCACATGTCCTGCTTTGTTTGAATTTTTTGGAGGCGTCTGGCCACTCAGGACCGCAGACCCCTGGAGAAAAAGACTGGCCATTTTCCCTGGAAAAGAAAAGGGGCCAGCCCAGGATGCTGCTGTCAGTTTGTAGGGTTTCCTAGGGACTGTCAGGGCAGCAGAGGTTATATGTAGGGGCAGGTTTGGTCTGGGACACATCCTTAATCGTTCCGCTTTTTTGGAGGCGTCCGGCCACTCCGGGCCACAGATCCCTGGACACAAAGACTGGCCCTTTTCCCTGGGAAAGAAAACTTGCCAGCCCAGGATGCTGCTGTCAGTTTGTAGGGTTCCCTTGGGACTGTCAGGGCAGCAGAGGTTTGAGGTGGGGGCAGGTTGGGTCTGGGACACATCCTTAATCTTTCAGATTTTTTGGAGGCGTTTGGCCACTCCGGGCCACAGGCCCCTGGAGACAAAGACCGGCCCTTTTCCCTCAGTAAGAAAAGTTGCCAGCCCAGGTTCCTTCTGTCAGTTTGTAGGGTTCCCTTGGGACTGTCAGGGCAGCAGAGGTTTGAGGTGGGGGCAGGTTTGGTCTGGAACGCATCCTTAACCGTTCAGATTTTTTGGAGGCATCCGGCCACTCAGGGCCAATGATCCCTTGAGACAAAGACTGGCCCTTTTTCCCCGTGAATAAAAAAGTGGCCAGCCCAGGTTCCTGCTGTCAGTTTGTAGGGTTCCCTTGGGACTGTCAGGGCAGCACAGGGTTGAGGTGGGGGCAGGTTGGGTCTGACACATATCCTTGTTCATTTGGATTTTTTGGAGGCGTCCGGCCACTCAGGGCCAATGATCCCTTGAGACAAAGACTGGCCTTTTTCCCCGAGAAAAAAAAAGTGGCAAGCCCAGGTTCCTGCTGTCAGTTTGTGGGGTTCCCTTGGGAATTTCAGGGCAGCCCAGGGTTGAGGTTGGGGCATGTTTGGTCCTGCACATGTCCTGCTTTGTTTGAATTTTTTGGAGGCGTCTGGCCACTCAGGACCGCAGACCCCTGGAGAAAAAGACTGGCCATTTTCCCTTGAAAAGAAAAGGGGCCAGCCCAGGATGCTGCTGTCAGTTTGTAGGGTTTCCTAGGGACTGTCAGGGCAGCAGAGGTTATATGTAGGGGCAGGTTTGGTCTGGGACACACCCTTAATCGTTCCGCTTTTTTGGAGGCGTCCGGCCACTCCGGGCCACAGATCCCTGGACACAAAGACTGGCCCTTTTCCCTGGGAAAGAAAACTTGCCAGCCCAGGATGCTGATGTCAGTTTGTAGGGTTCCCTTGGGACTGTCAGGGCAGCAGATGTTTGAGGTGAGGGCAGGTTTGGTCTGGAACGCATCCTTAACCGTTCAGATTTTTTGGAGGCGTCCGGCCACTCCGGGCCACAGATCCCTGGACACAAAGACTGGCCCTTTTTCCCAGAGAAAAAAAAAAGTGGCCAGCCCAGGTTCCTGCTGTCAGTTTGTAGGGTTCCCTTGGGACTGTCAGGGCAGCACAGGGTTGAGGTGGGGGCAGGTTGGGTCTGACACATATCCTTGTTCATTTGGATTTTTTGGAGGCGTCCGGCCACTCAGGCCCACAGACCCCACTAGACAAAGACCTGCCTTTTTCTCTGAAAAGGAAAAGTGGTCAGCCGAGATTCCTGCTGTCAGTTTGTGGGGTTCCCTTGGGAATTTCAGGGCAGCCCAGGGTTGAGGTTGGGGCATGTTTGGTCCTGCACATGTCCTGCTTTGTTTGAATTTTTTGGAGGCGTCTGGCCACTCAGGACCGCAGACCCCTGGAGACAAAGACTGGCCATTTTCCCTTGAAAAGAAAAGGGGCCAGCCCAGGATGCTGCTGTCAGTTTGTAGGGTTTCCTAGGGACTGTCAGGGCAGCAGAGGTTATATGTAGGGGCAGGTTGGGTCTGGGACACATCCTTAATCTTTCAGATTTGTTGGAGGCATCCAGCCACTGAGGGCCACAGGCCCATGGAGACAAGGCGTGGCCCTTTTCCCTGGCACAGAATAGTCGCCAGCCCAGGTTCCTGCTGTCAGTTGATTGAGTTCCCTTGAGAATATCTAGGTAGCACAGGTTTGAAGAGGGGACAGGTTGGGTCTGACACATATCCTTTTTCGTTTGGATTTTTTGGAGGCGTCTGGACACTCAGGGCCAATGATCCCTTGAGAAAATGACCGGCCTTTTTCCCTGAGAAAAAAAAGTGGCCAGCCCAGGTTCCTGCTGTCAGTTTGTAGGGTTCCCTTGGGACTGTCAGGGCAGCACAGGGTCGAGGGTGGGGCATGTTTGGTCTGGGACACATCCTTAATCGTTCCGCTTTTTTGGAGGCGCCCGGCCACTCCGGGCCACAGATCCCTGGACACAAAGACTGGCCCTTTTCCCTGGGAAAGAAAACTTGCCAGCCCAGGATGCTGCTGTCAGTTTGTAGGGTTCCCTTGGGACTGTCAGGGCAGCACAGGGTTGAAGTGGTGGCAGGTTGGGTCTGACACATATCCTTGTTCGTTTGGATTTTTTGGAGGCGTCCGGCCACTCAGGGCCAATGATCCCTTGAGACAAAGACTGGCCTTTTTCCCCGAGAAAAAAAAAGTGGCAAGCCCAGGTTCCTGCTGTCAGTTTGTGGGGTTCCCTTGGGAATTTCAGGGCAGCCCAGGGTTGAGGTTGGGGCATGTTTGGTCCTGCACATGTCCTGCTTTGTTTGAATTTTTTGGAGGCGTCTGGCCACTCAGGACCGCAGACCCCTGGAGACAAAGACTGGCCATTTTCCCTTGAAAAGAAAAGGGGCCAGCCCAGGATGCTGCTGTCAGTTTGTAGGGTTTCCTAGGGACTGTCAGGGCAGCAGAGGTTATATGTAGGGGCAGGTTTGGTCTGGGACACACCCTTAATCGTTCCGCTTTTTTGGAGGCGTCCGGCCACTCTGGGCCACAGATCCCTGGACACAAAGACTGGCCCTTTTCCCTGGGAAAGAAAACTTGCCAGCCCAGGATGCTGATGTCAGTTTGTAGGGTTCCCTTGGGACTGTCAGGGCAGCAGATGTTTGAGGTGAGGGCAGGTTTGGTCTGGAACGCATCCTTAACCGTTCAGATTTTTTGGAGGCATCCGGCCACTCCGGGCCACAGATCCCTGGACACAAAGACTGGCCCTTTTTCCCAGAGAAAAAAAAAAGTGGCCAGCCCAGGTTCCTGCTGTCAGTTTGTAGGGTTCCCTTGGGACTGTCAGGGCAGCACAGGGTTGAGGTGGGGGCAGGTTGGGTCTGACACATATCCTTGTTCATTTGGATTTTTTGGAGGCGTCCGGCCACTCAGGCCCACAGACCCCACTAGACAAAGACCTGCCTTTTTCTCTGAAAAGGAAAAGTGGTCAGCCGAGATTCCTGCTGTCAGTTTGTGGGGTTCCCTTGGGAATTTCAGGGCAGCCCAGGGTTGAGGTTGGGGCATGTTTGGTCCTGCACATGTCCTGCTTTGTTTGAATTTTTTGGAGGCGTCTGGCCACTCAGGACCGCAGACCCCTGGAGACAAAGACTGGCCATTTTCCCTTGAAAAGAAAAGGGGCCAGCCCAGGATGCTGCTGTCAGTTTGTAGGGTTTCCTAGGGACTGTCAGGGCAGCAGAGGTTATATGTAGGGGCAGGTTGGGTCTGGGACACATCCTTAATCTTTCAGATTTGTTGGAGGCATCCAGCCACTGAGGGCCACAGGCCCATGGAGACAAGGCGTGGCCCTTTTCCCTGGCACAGAATAGTCGCCAGCCCAGGTTCCTGCTGTCAGTTGATTGAGTTCCCTTGAGAATATCTAGGTAGCACAGGTTTGAAGAGGGGACAGGTTGGGTCTGACACATATCCTTTTTCGTTTGGATTTTTTGGAGGCGTCTGGACACTCAGGGCCAATGATCCCTTGAGAAAATGACCGGCCTTTTTCCCTGAGAAAAAAAAGTGGCCAGCCCAGGTTCCTGCTGTCAGTTTGTAGGGTTCCCTTGGGACTGTCAGGGCAGCACAGGGTCGAGGGTGGGGCATGTTTGGTCTGGGACACATCCTTAATCGTTCCGCTTTTTTGGAGGCGCCCGGCCACTCCGGGCCACAGATCCCTGGACACAAAGACTGGCCCTTTTCCCTGGGAAAGAAAACTTGCCAGCCCAGGATGCTGATGTCAGTTTGTAGGGTTCCCTTGGGACTGTCAGGGCAGCAGATGTTTGAGGTGAGGGCAGGTTTGGTCTGGAACGCATCCTTAACCGTTCAGATTTTTTGGAGGCGTCCGGCCACTCCGGGCCACAGATCCCTGGACACAAAGACTGGCCCTTTTTCCCAGAGAAAAAAAAAAGTGGCCAGCCCAGGTTCCTGCTGTCAGTTTGTAGGGTTCCCTTGGGACTGTCAGGGCAGCAGAGGTTATATGTAGGGGCAGGTTGGGTCTGGGACACATCCTTAATCTTTCAGATTTGTTGGAGGCATCCAGCCACTGAGGGCCACAGGCCCATGGAGACAAGGCGTGGCCCTTTTCCCTGGGACAGAATAGTTGCCAGCCCAGGTTCCTGCTGTCAGTTGATTGAGTTCCCTTGAGAATATCTAGGTAGCACAGGTTTGAAGAGGGGACAGGTTGGGTCTGACACATATCCTTTTTCGTTTGGATTTTTTGGAGGCGTCTGGACACTCAGGGCCAATGATCCCTTGAGAAAATGACCGGCCTTTTTCCCTGAGAAAAAAAAGTGGCCAGCCCAGGTTCCTGCTGTCAGTTTGTAGGGTTCCCTTGGGACTGTCAGGGCAGCACAGGGTCGAGGGTGGGGCATGTTTGGTCTGGGACACATCCTTAATCGTTCCGCTTTTTTGGAGGCGCCCGGCCACTCCGGGCCACAGATCCCTGGACACAAAGACTGGCCCTTTTCCCTGGGAAAGAAAACTTGCCAGCCCAGGATGCTGCTGTCAGTTTGTAGGGTTCCCTTGGGACTGTCAGGGCAGCACAGGGTTGAAGTGGTGGCAGGTTGGGTCTGACACATATCCTTGTTCGTTTGGATTTTTTGGAGACGTCCGGCCACCCAGGGCCAATGATCCCTGGACACAAAGACTGGCCCTTTTTCCCCGAGAAAAAAAAAAGTGGCCAGCCCAGGTTCCTGCTGTCAGTTTGTAGGGTTCCCTTGGGACTGTCAGGGCAGCACAGGGTTGAGGTGGGGGCAGGTTGGGTCTGACACATATCCTTGTTCATTTGGATTTTTTGGAGGCGTCCGGCCACTCAGGCCCACAGACCCCACTAGACAAAGACCTGCCTTTTTCTCTGAAAAGGAAAAGTGGTCAGCCGAGATTCCTGCTGTCAGTTTGTGGGGTTCCCTTGGGAATTTCAGGGCAGCCCAGGGTTGAGGTTGGGGCATGTTTGGTCCTGCACATGTCCTGCTTTGTTTGAATTTTTTGGAGGCGTCTGGCCACTCAGGACCGCAGACCCCTGGAGAAAAAGACTGGCCATTTTCCCTGGAAAAGAAAAGGGGCCAGCCCAGGATGCTGCTGTCAGTTTGTAGGGTTTCCTAGGGACTGTCAGGGCAGCAGAGGTTATATGTAGGGGCAGGTTTGGTCTGGGACACATCCTTAATCGTTCCGCTTTTTTGGAGGCGTCCGGCCACTCCGGGCCACAGATCCCTGGACACAAAGACTGGCCCTTTTCCCTGGGAAAGAAAACTTGCCAGCCCAGGATGCTGCTGTCAGTTTGTAGGGTTCCCTTGGGACTGTCAGGGCAGCAGAGGTTTGAGGTGGGGGCAGGTTGGGTCTGGGACACATCCTTAATCTTTCAGATTTTTTGGAGGCGTTTGGCCACTCCGGGCCACAGGCCCCTGGAGACAAAGACCGGCCCTTTTCCCTCAGTAAGAAAAGTTGCCAGCCCAGGTTCCTTCTGTCAGTTTGTAGGGTTCCCTTGGGACTGTCAGGGCAGCAGAGGTTTGAGGTGGGGGCAGGTTTGGTCTGGAACGCATCCTTAACCGTTCAGATTTTTTGGAGGCATCCGGCCACTCAGGGCCAATGATCCCTTGAGACAAAGACTGGCCCTTTTTCCCCGTGAATAAAAAAGTGGCCAGCCCAGGTTCCTGCTGTCAGTTTGTAGGGTTCCCTTGGGACTGTCAGGGCAGCACAGGGTTGAGGTGGGGGCAGGTTGGGTCTGACACATATCCTTGTTCATTTGGATTTTTTGGAGGCGTCCGGCCACTCAGGGCCAATGATCCCTTGAGACAAAGACTGGCCTTTTTCCCCGAGAAAAAAAAAGTGGCAAGCCCAGGTTCCTGCTGTCAGTTTGTGGGGTTCCCTTGGGAATTTCAGGGCAGCCCAGGGTTGAGGTTGGGGCATGTTTGGTCCTGCACATGTCCTGCTTTGTTTGAATTTTTTGGAGGCGTCTGGCCACTCAGGACCGCAGACCCCTGGAGAAAAAGACTGGCCATTTTCCCTGGAAAAGAAAAGGGGCCAGCCCAGGATGCTGCTGTCAGTTTGTAGGGTTTCCTAGGGACTGTCAGGGCAGCAGAGGTTATATGTAGGGGCAGGTTTGGTCTGGGACACACCCTTAATCGTTCCGCTTTTTTGGAGGCGTCCGGCCACTCCGGGCCACAGATCCCTGGACACAAAGACTGGCCCTTTTCCCTGGGAAAGAAAACTTGCCAGCCCAGGATGCTGATGTCAGTTTGTAGGGTTCCCTTGGGACTGTCAGGGCAGCAGATGTTTGAGGTGAGGGCAGGTTTGGTCTGGAACGCATCCTTAACCGTTCAGATTTTTTGGAGGCATCCGGCCACTCCGGGCCACAGATCCCTGGACACAAAGACTGGCCCTTTTTCCCAGAGAAAAAAAAAAGTGGCCAGCCCAGGTTCCTGCTGTCAGTTTGTAGGGTTCCCTTGGGACTGTCAGGGCAGCACAGGGTTGAGGTGGGGGCAGGTTGGGTCTGACACATATCCTTGTTCATTTGGATTTTTTGGAGGCGTCCGGCCACTCAGGCCCACAGACCCCACTAGACAAAGACCTGCCTTTTTCTCTGAAAAGGAAAAGTGGTCAGCCGAGATTCCTGCTGTCAGTTTGTGGGGTTCCCTTGGGAATTTCAGGGCAGCCCAGGGTTGAGGTTGGGGCATGTTTGGTCCTGCACATGTCCTGCTTTGTTTGAATTTTTTGGAGGCGTCTGGCCACTCAGGACCGCAGACCCCTGGAGACAAAGACTGGCCATTTTCCCTTGAAAAGAAAAGGGGCCAGCCCAGGATGCTGCTGTCAGTTTGTAGGGTTTCCTAGGGACTGTCAGGGCAGCAGAGGTTATATGTAGGGGCAGGTTGGGTCTGGGACACAACCTTAATCTTTCAGATTTGTTGGAGGCATCCAGCCACTGAGGGCCACAGGCCCATGGAGACAAGGCGTGGCCCTTTTCCCTGGCACAGAATAGTCGCCAGCCCAGGTTCCTGCTGTCAGTTGATTGAGTTCCCTTGAGAATATCTAGGTAGCACAGGTTTGAAGAGGGGACAGGTTGGGTCTGACACATATCCTTTTTCGTTTGGATTTTTTGGAGGCGTCTGGACACTCAGGGCCAATGATCCCTTGAGAAAATGACCGGCCTTTTTCCCTGAGAAAAAAAAGTGGCCAGCCCAGGTTCCTGCTGTCAGTTTGTAGGGTTCCCTTGGGACTGTCAGGGCAGCACAGGGTCGAGGGTGGGCATGTTTGGTCTGGGACACATCCTTAATCGTTCCGCTTTTTTGGAGGCGCCCGGCCACTCCGGGCCACAGATCCCTGGACACAAAGACTGGCCCTTTTCCCTGGGAAAGAAAACTTGCCAGCCCAGGATGCTGCTGTCAGTTTGTAGGGTTCCCTTGGGACTGTCAGGGCAGCACAGGGTTGAAGTGGTGGCAGGTTGGGTCTGACACATATCCTTGTTCGTTTGGATTTTTTGGAGGCGTCCGGCCACTCAGGGCCAATGATCCCTGGACACAAAGACTGGCCCTTTTTCCCCGAGAAAAAAAAAGTGGCCAGCCCAGGTTCCTGCTGTCAGTTTGTAGGGTTCCCTTGGGACTGTCAGGGCAGCACAGGGTTGAGGTGGGGGCAGGTTGGGTCTGACACATATCCTTGTTCATTTGGATTTTTTGGAGGCGTCCGGCCACTCAGGCCCACAGACCCCACTAGACAAAGACCTGCCTTTTTCTCTGAAAAGGAAAAGTGGTCAGCCGAGATTCCTGCTGTCAGTTTGTGGGGTTCCCTTGGGAATTTCAGGGCAGCCCAGGGTTGAGGTTGGGGCATGTTTGGTCCTGCACATGTCCTGCTTTGTTTGAATTTTTTGGAGGCGTCTGGCCACTCAGGACCGCAGACCCCTGGAGAAAAAGACTGGCCATTTTCCCTGGAAAAGAAAAGGGGCCAGCCCAGGATGCTGCTGTCAGTTTGTAGGGTTTCCTAGGGACTGTCAGGGCAGCAGAGGTTATATGTAGGGGCAGGTTTGGTCTGGGACACATCCTTAATCGTTCCGCTTTTTTGGAGGCGTCCGGCCACTCCGGGCCACAGATCCCTGGACACAAAGACTGGCCCTTTTCCCTGGGAAAGAAAACTTGCCAGCCCAGGATGCTGCTGTCAGTTTGTAGGGTTCCCTTGGGACTGTCAGGGCAGCAGAGGTTTGAGGTGGGGGCAGGTTGGGTCTGGGACACATCCTTAATCTTTCAGATTTTTTGGAGGCGTTTGGCCACTCCGGGCCACAGGCCCCTGGAGACAAAGACCGGCCCTTTTCCCTCAGTAAGAAAAGTTGCCAGCCCAGGTTCCTTCTGTCAGTTTGTAGGGTTCCCTTGGGACTGTCAGGGCAGCAGAGGTTTGAGGTGGGGGCAGGTTTGGTCTGGAACGCATCCTTAACCGTTCAGATTTTTTGGAGGCATCCGGCCACTCAGGGCCAATGATCCCTTGAGACAAAGACTGGCCCTTTTTCCCCGTGAATAAAAAAGTGGCCAGCCCAGGTTCCTGCTGTCAGTTTGTAGGGTTCCCTTGGGACTGTCAGGGCAGCACAGGGTTGAGGTGGGGGCAGGTTGGGTCTGACACATATCCTTGTTCATTTGGATTTTTTGGAGGCGTCCGGCCACTCAGGGCCAATGATCCCTTGAAACAAAGACTGGCCTTTTTCCCTGAGAAAAAAAAAGTGGCAAGCCCAGGTTCCTGCTGTCAGTTTTTGGGGTTCCCTTGGGAATTTCAGGGCAGCCCAGGGTTGAGGTTGGGGCATGTTTGGTCCTGCACATGTCCTGCTTTGTTTGAATTTTTTGGAGGCGTCTGGCCACTCAGGACCGCAGACCCCTGGAGAAAAAGACTGGCCATTTTCCCTTGAAAAGAAAAGGGGCCAGCCCAGGATGCTGCTGTCAGTTTGTAGGGTTTCCTAGGGACTGTCAGGGCAGCAGAGGTTATATGTAGGGGCAGGTTTGGTCTGGGACACACCCTTAATCGTTCCGCTTTTTTGGAGGCGTCCGGCCACTCCGGGCCACAGATCCCTGGACACAAAGACTGGCCCTTTTCCCTGGGAAAGAAAACTTGCCAGCCCAGGATGCTGATGTCAGTTTGTAGGGTTCCCTTGGGACTGTCAGGGCAGCAGATGTTTGAGGTGAGGGCAGGTTTGGTCTGGAACGCATCCTTAACTGTTCAGATTTTTTGGAGGCGTCCGGCCACTCCGGGCCACAGATCCCTGGACACAAAGACTGGCCCTTTTTCCCAGAGAAAAAAAAAAGTGGCCAGCCCAGGTTCCTGCTGTCAGTTTGTAGGGTTCCCTTGGGACTGTCAGGGCAGCACAGGGTTGAGGTGGGGGCAGGTTGGGTCTGACACATATCCTTGTTCATTTGGATTTTTTGGAGGCGTCCGGCCACTCAGGCCCACAGACCCCACTAGACAAAGACCTGCCTTTTTCTCTGAAAAGGAAAAGTGGTCAGCCGAGATTCCTGCTGTCAGTTTGTGGGGTTCCCTTGGGAATTTCAGGGCAGCCCAGGGTTGAGGTTGGGGCATGTTTGGTCCTGCACATGTCCTGCTTTGTTTGAATTTTTTGGAGGCGTCTGGCCACTCAGGACCGCAGACCCCTGGAGACAAAGACTGGCCATTTTCCCTTGAAAAGAAAAGGGGCCAGCCCAGGATGCTGCTGTCAGTTTGTAGGGTTTCCTAGGGACTGTCAGGGCAGCAGAGGTTATATGTAGGGGCAGGTTGGGTCTGGGACACATCCTTAATCTTTCAGATTTGTTGGAGGCATCCAGCCACTGAGGGCCACAGGCCCATGGAGACAAGGCGTGGCCCTTTTCCCTGGGACAGAATAGTTGCCAGCCCAGGTTCCTGCTGTCAGTTGATTGAGTTCCCTTGAGAATATCTAGGTAGCACAGGTTTGAAGAGGGGACAGGTTGGGTCTGACACATATCCTTTTTCGTTTGGATTTTTTGGAGGCGTCTGGACACTCAGGGCCAATGATCCCTTGAGAAAATGACCGGCCTTTTTCCCTGAGAAAAAAAAGTGGCCAGCCCAGGTTCCTGCTGTCAGTTTGTAGGGTTCCCTTGGGACTGTCAGGGCAGCACAGGGTCGAGGGTGGGGCATGTTTGGTCTGGGACACATCCTTAATCGTTCCGCTTTTTTGGAGGCGCCCGGCCACTCCGGGCCACAGATCCCTGGACACAAAGACTGGCCCTTTTCCCTGGGAAAGAAAACTTGCCAGCCCAGGATGCTGCTGTCAGTTTGTAGGGTTCCCTTGGGACTGTCAGGGCAGCACAGGGTTGAAGTGGTGGCAGGTTGGGTCTGACACATATCCTTGTTCGTTTGGATTTTTTGGAGACGTCCGGCCACCCAGGGCCAATGATCCCTGGACACAAAGACTGGCCCTTTTTCCCCGAGAAAAAAAAAGTGGCCAGCCCAGGTTCCTGCTGTCAGTTTGTAGGGTTCCCTTGGGACTGTCAGGGCAGCACAGGGTTGAGGTGGGGGCAGGTTGGGTCTGACACATATCCTTGTTCATTTGGATTTTTTGGAGGCGTCCGGCCACTCAGGCCCACAGACCCCACTAGACAAAGACCTGCATTTTTCTCTGAAAAGGAAAAGTGGTCAGCCGAGATTCCTGCTGTCAGTTTGTGGGGTTCCCTTGGGAATTTCAGGGCAGCCCAGGGTTGAGGTTGGGGCATGTTTGGTCCTGCACATGTCCTGCTTTGTTTGAATTTTTTGGAGGCGTCTGGCCACTCAGGACCGCAGACCCCTGGAGAAAAAGACTGGCCATTTTCCCTGGAAAAGAAAAGGGGCCAGCCCAGGATGCTGCTGTCAGTTTGTAGGGTTTCCTAGGGACTGTCAGGGCAGCAGAGGTTATATGTAGGGGCAGGTTTGGTCTGGGACACATCCTTAATCGTTCCGCTTTTTTGGAGGCGTCCGGCCACTCCGGGCCACAGATCCCTGGACACAAAGACTGGCCCTTTTCCCTGGGAAAGAAAACTTGCCAGCCCAGGATGCTGCTGTCAGTTTGTAGGGTTCCCTTGGGACTGTCAGGGCAGCAGAGGTTTGAGGTGGGGGCAGGTTGGGTCTGGGACACATCCTTAATCTTTCAGATTTTTTGGAGGCGTTTGGCCACTCCGGGCCACAGGCCCCTGGAGACAAAGACCGGCCCTTTTCCCTCAGTAAGAAAAGTTGCCAGCCCAGGTTCCTGCTGTCAGTTTGTAGGGTTCCCTTGGGACTGTCAGGGCAGCAGAGGTTTGAGGTGGGGGCAGGTTTGGTCTGGAACGCATCCTTAACCGTTCAGATTTTTTGGAGGCATCCGGCCACTCAGGGCCAATGATCCCTTGAGACAAAGACTGGCCCTTTTTCCCCGTGAATAAAAAAGTGGCCAGCCCAGGTTCCTGCTGTCAGTTTGTAGGGTTCCCTTGGGACTGTCAGGGCAGCACAGGGTTGAGGTGGGGGCAGGTTGGGTCTGACACATATCCTTGTTCATTTGGATTTTTTGGAGGCGTCCGGCCACTCAGGGCCAATGATCCCTTGAGACAAAGACTGGCCTTTTTCCCCGAGAAAAAAAAAGTGGCAAGCCCAGGTTCCTGCTGTCAGTTTGTGGGGTTCCCTTGGGAATTTCAGGGCAGCCCAGGGTTGAGGTTGGGGCATGTTTGGTCCTGCACATGTCCTGCTTTGTTTGAATTTTTTGGAGGCGTCTGGCCACTCAGGACCGCAGACCCCTGGAGAAAAAGACTGGCCATTTTCCCTTGAAAAGAAAAGGGGCCAGCCCAGGATGCTGCTGTCAGTTTGTAGGGTTTCCTAGGGACTGTCAGGGCAGCAGAGGTTATATGTAGGGGCAGGTTTGGTCTGGGACACACCCTTAATCGTTCCGCTTTTTTGGAGGCGTCCGGCCACTCCGGGCCACAGATCCCTGGACACAAAGACTGGCCCTTTTCCCTGGGAAAGAAAACTTGCCAGCCCAGGATGCTGATGTCAGTTTGTAGGGTTCCCTTGGGACTGTCAGGGCAGCAGATGTTTGAGGTGAGGGCAGGTTTGGTCTGGAACGCATCCTTAACCGTTCAGATTTTTTGGAGGCGTCCGGCCACTCCGGGCCACAGATCCCTGGACACAAAGACTGGCCCTTTTTCCCAGAGAAAAAAAAAAGTGGCCAGCCCAGGTTCCTGCTGTCAGTTTGTAGGGTTCCCTTGGGACTGTCAGGGCAGCACAGGGTTGAGGTGGGGGCAGGTTGGGTCTGACACATATCCTTGTTCATTTGGATTTTTTGGAGGCGTCCGGCCACTCAGGCCCACAGACCCCACTAGACAAAGACCTGCCTTTTTCTCTGAAAAGGAAAAGTGGTCAGCCGAGATTCCTGCTGTCAGTTTGTGGGGTTCCCTTGGGAATTTCAGGGCAGCCCAGGGTTGAGGTTGGGGCATGTTTGGTCCTGCACATGTCCTGCTTTGTTTGAATTTTTTGGAGGCGTCTGGCCACTCAGGACCGCAGACCCCTGGAGACAAAGACTGGCCATTTTCCCTTGAAAAGAAAAGGGGCCAGCCCAGGATGCTGCTGTCAGTTTGTAGGGTTTCCTAGGGACTGTCAGGGCAGCAGAGGTTATAATGTAGGGGCAGGTTGGGTCTGGGACACATCCTTAATCTTTCAGATTTGTTGGAGGCATCCAGCCACTGAGGGCCACAGGCCCATGGAGACAAGGCGTGGCCCTTTTCCCTGGGACAGAATAGTTGCCAGCCCAGGTTCCTGCTGTCAGTTGATTGAGTTCCCTTGAGAATATCTAGGTAGCACAGGTTTGAAGAGGGGACAGGTTGGGTCTGACACATATCCTTTTTCGTTTGGATTTTTTGGAGGCGTCTGGACACTCAGGGCCAATGATCCCTTGAGAAAATGACCGGCCTTTTTCCCTGAGAAAAAAAAGTGGCCAGCCCAGGTTCCTGCTGTCAGTTTGTAGGGTTCCCTTGGGACTGTCAGGGCAGCACAGGGTCGAGGGTGGGGCATGTTTGGTCTGGGACACATCCTTAATCGTTCCGCTTTTTTGGAGGCGCCCGGCCACTCCGGGCCACAGATCCCTGGACACAAAGACTGGCCCTTTTCCCTGGGAAAGAAAACTTGCCAGCCCAGGATGCTGCTGTCAGTTTGTAGGGTTCCCTTGGGACTGTCAGGGCAGCACAGGGTTGAAGTGGTGGCAGGTTGGGTCTGACACATATCCTTGTTCGTTTGGATTTTTGGAGACGTCCGGCCACCCAGGGCCAATGATCCCTGGACACAAAGACTGGCCCTTTTTCCCCGAGAAAAAAAAAGTGGCCAGCCCAGGTTCCTGCTGTCAGTTTGTAGGGTTCCCTTGGGACTGTCAGGGCAGCACAGGGTTGAGGTGGGGGCAGGTTGGGTCTGACACATATCCTTGTTCATTTGGATTTTTTGGAGGCGTCCGGCCACTCAGGCCCACAGACCCCACTAGACAAAGACCTGCCTTTTTCTCTGAAAAGGAAAAGTGGTCAGCCGAGATTCCTGCTGTCAGTTTGTGGGGTTCCCTTGGGAATTTCAGGGCAGCCCAGGGTTGAGGTTGGGGCATGTTTGGTCCTGCACATGTCCTGCTTTGTTTGAATTTTTTGGAGGCGTCTGGCCACTCAGGACCGCAGACCCCTGGAGAAAAAGACTGGCCATTTTCCCTGGAAAAGAAAAGGGGCCAGCCCAGGATGCTGCTGTCAGTTTGTAGGGTTTCCTAGGGACTGTCAGGGCAGCAGAGGTTATATGTAGGGGCAGGTTTGGTCTGGGACACATCCTTAATCGTTCCGCTTTTTTGGAGGCGTCCGGCCACTCCGGGCCACAGATCCCTGGACACAAAGACTGGCCCTTTTCCCTGGGAAAGAAAACTTGCCAGCCCAGGATGCTGCTGTCAGTTTGTAGGGTTCCCTTGGGACTGTCAGGGCAGCAGAGGTTTGAGGTGGGGGCAGGTTGGGTCTGGGACACATCCTTAATCTTTCAGATTTTTTGGAGGCGTTTGGCCACTCCGGGCCACAGGCCCCTGGAGACAAAGACCGGCCCTTTTCCCTCAGTAAGAAAAGTTGCCAGCCCAGGTTGCTGATGTCAGTTTGTAGGGTTCCCTTGGGACTGTCAGGGCAGCAGAGGTTTGAGGTGGGGGCAGGTTTTGTCTGGAATGCATCCTTAACCGTTCAGATTTTTTGGAGGCATCCGGCCACTCAGGGCCAATGATCCCTTGAGACAAAGACTGGCCCTTTTTCCCCGTGAATAAAAAAGTGGCCAGCCCAGGTTCCTGCTGTCAGTTTGTAGGGTTCCCTTGGGACTGTCAGGGCAGCACAGGGTTGAGGTGGGGGCAGGTTGGGTCTGACACATATCCTTGTTCATTTGGATTTTTTGGAGGCGTCCGGCCACTCAGGGCCAATGATCCCTTGAGACAAAGACTGGCCTTTTTCCCCGAGAAAAAAAAAGTGGCAAGCCCAGGTTCCTGCTGTCAGTTTGTGGGGTTCCCTTGGGAATTTCAGGGCAGCCCAGGGTTGAGGTTGGGGCATGTTTGGTCCTGCACATGTCCTGCTTTGTTTGAATTTTTTGGAGGCGTCTGGCCACTCAGGACCGCAGACCCCTGGAGAAAAAGACTGGCCATTTTCCCTTGAAAAGAAAAGGGGCCAGCCCAGGATGCTGCTGTCAGTTTGTAGGGTTTCCTAGGGACTGTCAGGGCAGCAGAGGTTATATGTAGGGGCAGGTTTGGTCTGGGACACACCCTTAATCGTTCCGCTTTTTTGGAGGCGTCCGGCCACTCCGGGCCACAGATCCCTGGACACAAAGACTGGCCCTTTTCCCTGGGAAAGAAAACTTGCCAGCCCAGGATGCTGATGTCAGTTTGTAGGGTTCCCTTGGGACTGTCAGGGCAGCAGATGTTTGAGGTGAGGGCAGGTTTGGTCTGGAACGCATCCTTAACCGTTCAGATTTTTTGGAGGCGTCCGGCCACTCCGGGCCACAGATCCCTGGACACAAAGACTGGCCCTTTTTCCCAGAGAAAAAAAAAAGTGGCCAGCCCAGGTTCCTGCTGTCAGTTTGTAGGGTTCCCTTGGGACTGTCAGGGCAGCACAGGGTTGAGGTGGGGGCAGGTTGGGTCTGACACATATCCTTGTTCATTTGGATTTTTTGGAGGCGTCCGGCCACTCAGGCCCACAGACCCCACTAGACAAAGACCTGCCTTTTTCTCTGAAAAGGAAAAGTGGTCAGCCGAGATTCCTGCTGTCAGTTTGTGGGGTTCCCTTGGGAATTTCAGGGCAGCCCAGGGTTGAGGTTGGGGCATGTTTGGTCCTGCACATGTCCTGCTTTGTTTGAATTTTTTGGAGGCGTCTGGCCACTCAGGACCGCAGACCCCTGGAGACAAAGACTGGCCATTTTCCCTTGAAAAGAAAAGGGGCCAGCCCAGGATGCTGCTGTCAGTTTGTAGGGTTTCCTAGGGACTGTCAGGGCAGCAGAGGTTATATGTAGGGGCAGGTTGGGTCTGGGACACATCCTTAATCTTTCAGATTTGTTGGAGGCATCCAGCCACTGAGGGCCACAGGCCCATGGAGACAAGGCGTGGCCCTTTTCCCTGGGACAGAATAGTTGCCAGCCCAGGTTCCTGCTGTCAGTTGATTGAGTTCCCTTGAGAATATCTAGGTAGCACAGGTTTGAAGAGGGGACAGGTTGGGTCTGACACATATCCTTTTTCGTTTGGATTTTTTGGAGGCGTCTGGACACTCAGGGCCAATGATCCCTTGAGAAAATGACCGGCCTTTTTCCCTGAGAAAAAAAAGTGGCCAGCCCAGGTTCCTGCTGTCAGTTTGTAGGGTTCCCTTGGGACTGTCAGGGCAGCACAGGGTCGAGGGTGGGGCATGTTTGGTCTGGGACACATCCTTAACCGTTCAGATTTTTTGGAGGCGCCCGGCCACTCCGGGCCACAGATCCCTGGACACAAAGACTGGCCCTTTTCCCTGGAAAGAAAACTTGCCAGCCCAGGATGCTGCTGTCAGTTTGTAGGGTTCCCTTGGGACTGTCAGGGCAGCACAGGGTTGAAGTGGTGGCAGGTTGGGTCTGACACATATCCTTGTTCGTTTGGATTTTTTGGAGACGTCCGGCCACCCAGGGCCAATGATCCCTGGACACAAAGACTGGCCCTTTTTCCCCGAGAAAAAAAAAGTGGCCAGCCCAGGTTCCTGCTGTCAGTTTGTAGGGTTCCCTTGGGACTGTCAGGGCAGCACAGGGTTGAGGTGGGGGCAGGTTGGGTCTGACACATATCCTTGTTCATTTGGATTTTTTGGAGGCGTCCGGCCACTCAGGCCCACAGACCCCACTAGACAAAGACCTGC
Source organism: Anomalospiza imberbis (assembly GCF_031753505.1). Classification (NCBI taxonomy): domain Eukaryota; kingdom Metazoa; phylum Chordata; class Aves; order Passeriformes; family Viduidae; genus Anomalospiza; species Anomalospiza imberbis. Next base: position 47,562 of record NW_027099991.1, read on the forward strand.
ATTTTTCTCTGAAAAGGAAAAGTGGTCAGCCGAGATTCCTGCTGTCAGTTTGTGGGGTTCCCTTGGGAATTTCAGGGCAGCCCAGGGTTGAGGTTGGGGCATGTTTGGTCCTGCACATGTCCTGCTTTGTTTGAATTTTTTGGAGGCGTCTGGCCACTCAGGACCGCAGACCCCTGGAGAAAAAGACTGGCCATTTTCCCTGGAAAAGAAAAGGGGCCAGCCCAGGATGCTGCTGTCAGTTTGTAGGGCTTCCTAGGGACTGTCAGGGCAGCAGAGGTTATATGTAGGGGCAGGTTTGGTCTGGGACACATCCTTAATCGTTCCGCTTTTTTGGAGGCGTCCGGCCACTCCGGGCCACAGATCCCTAGACACAAAGACTGGCCCTTTTCCCTGGGAAAGAAAACTTGCCAGCCCAGGATGCTGATGTCAGTTTGTAGGGTTCCCTTGGGACTGTCAGGGCAGCAGAGGTTTGAGGTGGGGGCAGGTTGGGTCTGGGACACATCCTTAATCTTTCAGATTTTTTGGAGGCGTTTGGCCACTCCGGGCCACAGGCCCCTGGAGACAAAGACCGGCCCTTTTCCCTCAGTAAGAAAAGTTGCCAGCCCAGGTTCCTTCTGTCAGTTTGTAGGGTTCCCTTGGGACTGTCAGGGCAGCAGAGGTTTGAGGTGGGGGCAGGTTTGGTCTGGAACGCATCCTTAACCATTCAGATTTGTTGGAGGCATCCGGCCACTCAGGGCCATAAGCCCCTGGAGACAAGGCGTGGCCCTTTTCCCTGGCACAGAATAGTTTCCAGCCCAGGTTCCTGCTGTCAGTTGATAGAGTTCCCTTGGGAATATCTAGGTAGCACAGGTTTGAAGAGGGGACAGGTTGGGTCTTAAACATATCCTTGTTCGTTTCTATTTTTTGGAGGCATCCGGCCACTCAGGGCCAATGATCCCTTGAGACAAAGACTGGCCTTTTTCCCCGAGAAAAAAAAAGTGGCCAGCCCAGGTTCCTGCTGTCAGTTTGTAGGGTTCCCTTGGGACTGTCAGGGCAGCACAGGTTTGAGGTGGGGACAGGTTGGGTCTGACACATATCCTTGTTTGTTTGGATTTTTTGGAGGCGTCCTGCCACTCAGGGCCAATGATCCCTTGAGACAAAGACTGGCCTTTTTCCCCGAGAAAAAAAAAGTGGCCAGCCCAGGTTCCTGCTGTCAGTTTGTAGGGTTCCCTTGGGACTGTCAGGGCAGCACAGGGTTGAGGTGGGGGCAGGTTGGGTCTGACACATATCCTTGTTCATTTGGATTTTTTGGAGGCGTCCGGCCACTCAGGCCCACAGACCCCACTAGACAAAGACCTGCCTTTTTCTCTGAAAAGGAAAAGTGGTCAGCCGAGATTCCTGCTGTCAGTTTGTGGGGTTCCCTTGGGAATTTCAGGGCAGCCCAGGGTTGAGGTTGGGGCATGTTTGGTCCTGCACATGTCCTGCTTTGTTTGAATTTTTTGGAGGCGTCTGGCCACTCAGGACCGCAGACCCCTGGAGACAAAGACTGGCCATTTTCCCTTGAAAAGAAAAGGGGCCAGCCCAGGATGCTGCTGTCAGTTTGTAGGGTTTCCTAGGGACTGTCAGGGCAGCAGAGGTTATATGTAGGGGCAGGTTGGGCCTGGGGCACATCCTTAATCTTTCAGATTTGTTGGAGGCGTCTGGCCTCTCCGGGCCAGAGGCCCCTGGAAACAATATCCGGCCCTTTTCCCTGGGAAAGAAAACTTGCCAGCCCAGGATGCTGATGTCAGTTTGTAGGGTTCCCTTGGGACTGCCAGGGCAGCAGAGGTTTGAGGTGGGGGCAGGTTGGGTCTGGAACACATCCTTAACCGTTCAGATTTTTTGGAGGCATCCGGCCACTCAGGGCCAATGATCCCTTGAGACAAAGACTGGCCTTTTTCCCCGTGAAAAAAAAAGTGGCCAGCCCAGGTTCCTGCTGTCAGTTTGTAGGGTTCCCTTGGGACTGTCAGGGCAGCACAGGGTCGAGGGTGGGGCATGTTTGGTCTGGGACACATCCTTAATCGTTCCGCTTTTTTGGAGGCGCCCGGCCACTCCGGGCCACAGATCCCTGGACACAAAGACTGGCCCTTTTCCCTGGGAAAGAAAACTTGCCAGCCCAGGATGCTGCTGTCAGTTTGTAGGGTTCCCTTGGGACTGTCAGGGCAGCACAGGGTTGAAGTGGTGGCAGGTTGGGTCTTACACATATCCTTGTTTGTTTGGATTTTTTGGAGGCGTCCTGCCACTCAGGGCCAATGATCCCTTGAGACAAAGACTGGCCTTTTTCCCCGAGAAAAAAAAAGTGGCAAGCCCAGGTTCCTGCTGTCAGTTTGTAGGGTTCCCTTGGGACTGTCAGGGCAGCACAGGGTTGAGGTGGGGGCAGGTTGGGTCTGACACATATCCTTGTTCATTTGGATTTTTTGGAGGCGTCCGGCCACTCAGGCCCACAGACCCCACTAGACAAAGACCTGCCTTTTTCTCTGAAAAGGAAAAGTGGTCAGCCGAGATTCCTGCTGTCAGTTTGTGGGGTTCCCTTGGGAATTTCAGGGCAGCCCAGGGTTGAGGTTGGGGCATGTTTGGTCCTGCACATGTCCTGCTTTGTTTGAATTTTTTGGAGGCGTCTGGCCACTCAGGACCGCAGACCCCTGGAGAAAAAGACTGGCCATTTTCCCTGGAAAAGAAAAGGGGCCAGCCCAGGATGCTGCTGTCAGTTTGTAGGGTTTCCTAGGGACTGTCAGGGCAGCAGAGGTTATATGTAGGGGCAGGTTTGGTCTGGGACACATCCTTAATCGTTCCGCTTTTTTGGAGGCGTCCGGCCACTCCGGGCCACAGATCCCTGGACACAAAGACTGGCCCTTTTCCCTGGGAAAGAAAACTTGCCAGCCCAGGATGCTGCTGTCAGTTTGTAGGGTTCCCTTGGGACTGTCAGGGCAGCAGAGGTTTGAGGTGGGGGCAGGTTGGGTCTGGGACACATCCTTAATCTTTCAGATTTTTTGGAGGCGTTTGGCCACTCCGGGCCACAGGCCCCTGGAGACAAAGACCGGCCCTTTTCCCTGGGAAAGAAAAGTTGCCAGCCCAGGTTCCTTCTGTCAGTTTGTAGGGTTCCCTTGGGACTGTCAGGGCAGCAGAGGTTTGAGGTGGGGGCAGGTTTGGTCTGGAACGCATCCTTAACCGTTCAGATTTTTTGGAGGCATCCGGCCACTCAGGGCCAATGATCCCTTGAGACAAAGACTGGCCTTTTTCCCCGTGAAAAAAAAAGTGGCCAGCCCAGGTTCCTGCTGTCAGTTTGTAGGGTTCCCTTGGGACTGTCAGGGCAGCACAGGGTTGAGGTGGGGGCAGGTTGGGTCTGACACATATCCTTGTTCATTTGGATTTTTTGGAGGCGTCCGGCCACTCAGGCCCACAGACCCCACTAGACAAAGACCTGCCTTTTTCTCTGAAAAGGAAAAGTGGTCAGCCGAGATTCCTGCTGTCAGTTTGTGGGGTTCCCTTGGGAATTTCAGGGCAGCCCAGGGTTGAGGTTGGGGCATGTTTGGTCCTGCACATGTCCTGCTTTGTTTGAATTTTTTGGAGGCGTCTGGCCACTCAGGACCGCAGACCCCTGGAGAAAAAGACTGGCCATTTTCCCTTGAAAAGAAAAGGGGCCAGCCCAGGATGCTGCTGTCAGTTTGTAGGGTTTCCTAGGGACTGTCAGGGCAGCAGAGGTTATATGTAGGGGCAGGTTTGGTCTGGGACACACCCTTAATCGTTCCGCTTTTTTGGAGGCGTCCGGCCACTCCGGGCCACAGATCCCTGGACACAAAGACTGGCCCTTTTCCCTGGGAAAGAAAACTTGCCAGCCCAGGATGCTGATGTCAGTTTGTAGGGTTCCCTTGGGACTGTCAGGGCAGCAGATGTTTGAGGTGAGGGCAGGTTTGGTCTGGAACGCATCCTTAACCGTTCAGATTTTTTGGAGGCGTCCGGCCACTCCGGGCCACAGATCCCTGGACACAAAGACTGGCCCTTTTTCCCAGAGAAAAAAAAAAGTGGCCAGCCCAGGTTCCTGCTGTCAGTTTGTAGGGTTCCCTTGGGACTGTCAGGGCAGCACAGGGTTGAGGTGGGGGCAGGTTGGGTCTGACACATATCCTTGTTCATTTGGATTTTTTGGAGGCGTCCGGCCACTCAGGCCCACAGACCCCACTAGACAAAGACCTGCCTTTTTCTCTGAAAAGGAAAAGTGGTCAGCCGAGATTCCTGCTGTCAGTTTGTGGGGTTCCCTTGGGAATTTCAGGGCAGCCCAGGGTTGAGGTTGGGGCATGTTTGGTCCTGCACATGTCCTGCTTTGTTTGAATTTTTTGGAAGCGTCTGGCCACTCAGGACCGCAGACCCCTGGAGAAAAAGACTGGCCATTTTCCCTTGAAAAGAAAAGGGGCCAGCCCAGGATGCTGCTGTCAGTTTGTAGGGTTTCCTAGGGACTGTCAGGGCAGCAGAGGTTATATGTAGGGGCAGGTTTGGTCTGGGACACACCCTTAATCGTTCCGCTTTTTTGGAGGCGTCCGGCCACTCCGGGCCACAGATCCCTGGACACAAAGACTGGCCCTTTTCCCTGGGAAAGAAAACTTGCCAGCCCAGGATGCTGATGTCAGTTTGTAGGGTTCCCTTGGGACTGTCAGGGCAGCAGATGTTTGAGGTGAGGGCAGGTTTGGTCTGGAACGCATCCTTAACCGTTCAGATTTTTTGAGGCGTCCGGCCACTCCGGGCCACAGATCCCTGGACACAAAGACTGGCCCTTTTTCCCAGAGAAAAAAAAAAGTGGCCAGCCCAGGTTCCTGCTGTCAGTTTGTAGGGTTCCCTTGGGACTGTCAGGGCAGCACAGGGTTGAGGTGGGGGCAGGTTGGGTCTGACACATATCCTTGTTCATTTGGATTTTTTGGAGGCGTCCGGCCACTCAGGCCCACAGACCCCACTGGACAAAGACCTGCTTTTTTCTCTGAAAAGGAAAAGTGGTCAGCTGAGATTCCTGATGACAGTTTGTGGGGTTCCCTTGGGAATTTCAGGGCAGCCCAGGGTTGAGGTTGGGGCATGTTTGGTCCTGCACATGTCCTGCTTTGTTTGAATTTTTTGGAGGCGTCTGGCCACTCAGGACCGCAGACCCCTGGAGACAAAGACTGGCCATTTTCCCTTGAAAAGAAAAGGGGCCAGCCCAGGATGCTGCTGTCAGTTTGTAGGGTTTCCTAGGGACTGTCAGGGCAGCAGAGGTTATATGTAGGGGCAGGTTGGGTCTGGGACACATCCTTAATCTTTCAGATTTGTTGGAGGCATCCAGCCACTCAGGGCCACAGGCCCATGGAGACAAGGCGTGGCCCTTTTCCCTGGCACAGAATAGTTGCCAGCCCAGGTTCCTGCTGTCAGTTGATTGAGTTCCCTTGAGAATATCTAGGTAGCACAGGTTTGAAGAGGGGACAGGTTGGGTCTGACACATATCCTTTTTCGTTTGGATTTTTTGGAGGCGTCTGGACACTCAGGGCCAATGATCCCTCGAGAAAATGACCGGCCTTTTTCCCTGAGAAAAAAAAGTGGCCAGCCCAGGTTCCTGCTGTCAGTTTGTAGGGTTCCCTTGGGACTGTCAGGGCAGCACAGGGTCGAGGGTGGGGCATGTTTGGTCTGGGACACATCCTTAATCGTTCCGCTTTTTTGGAGGCGCCCGGCCACTCCGGGCCACAGATCCCTGGACACAAAGACTGGCCCTTTTCCCTGGGAAAGAAAACTTGCCAGCCCAGGATGCTGCTGTCAGTTTGTAGGGTTCCCTTGGGACTGTCAGGGCAGCACAGGGTTGAAGTGGTGGCAGGTTGGGTCTGACACATATCCTTGTTTGTTTGGATTTTTTGGAGACGTCCGGCCACCCAGGGCCAATGATCCCTGGACACAAAGACTGGCCCTTTTTCCCCGAGAAAAAAAAAGTGGCCAGCCCAGGTTCCTGCTGTCAGTTTGTAGGGTTCCCTTGGGACTGTCAGGGCAGCACAGGGTTGAGGTGGGGGCAGGTTGGGTCTGACACATATCCTTGTTCATTTGGATTTTTTGGAGGCGTCCGGCCACTCAGGCCCACAGACCCCACTAGACAAAGACCTGCCTTTTTCTCTGAAAAGGAAAAGTGGTCAGCCGAGATTCCTGCTGTCAGTTTGTGGGGTTCCCTTGGGAATTTCAGGGCAGCCCAGGGTTGAGGTTGGGGCATGTTTGGTCCTGCACATGTCCTGCTTTGTTTGAATTTTTTGGAGGCGTCTGGCCACTCAGGACCGCAGACCCCTGGAGAAAAAGACTGGCCATTTTCCCTGGAAAAGAAAAGGGGCCAGCCCAGGATGCTGCTGTCAGTTTGTAGGGTTTCCTAGGGACTGTCAGGGCAGCAGAGGTTATATGTAGGGGCAGGTTTGGTCTGGGACACATCCTTAATCGTTCCGCTTTTTTGGAGGCGCCCGGCCACTCCGGGCCACAGATCCCTGGACACAAAGACTGGCCCTTTTCCCTGGGAAAGAAAACTTGCCAGCCCAGGATGCTGCTGTCAGTTTGTAGGGTTCCCTTGGGACTGTCAGGGCAGCAGAGGTTTGAGGAGGGGGCAGGTTGGGTCTGGGACACATCCTTAATCTTTCAGATTTTTTGGAGGCGTTTGGCCACTCCGGGCCACAGGCCCCTGGAGACAAAGACCGGCCCTTTTCCCTCAGTAAGAAAAGTTGCCAGCCCAGGTTCCTTCTGTCAGTTTGTAGGGTTCCCTTGGGACTGTCAGGGCAGCAGAGGTTATATGTAGGGGCAGGTTTGGTCTGGAACGCATCCTTAACCGTTCAGATTTTTTGGAGGCATCCGGCCACTCAGGGCCAATGATCCCTTGAGACAAAGACTGGCCCTTTTTCCCCGTGAATAAAAAAGTGGCCAGCCCAGGTTCCTGCTGTCAGTTTGTAGGGTTCCCTTGGGACTGTCAGGGCAGCACAGGGTTGAGGTGGGGGCAGGTTGGGTCTGACACATATCCTTGTTCATTTGGATTTTTTGGAGGCGTCCGGCCACTCAGGGCCACAGATCCCTGGACACAAAGACTGGCCCTTTTCCCTGGGAAAGAAAACTTGCCAGCCCAGGATGCTGCTGTCAGTTTGTAGGGTTCCCTTGGGACTGTCAGGGCAGCACAGGGTTGAAGTGGTGGCAGGTTGGGTCTGACACATATCCTTGTTCGTTTGGATTTTTTGGAGACGTCCGGCCACCCAGGGCCAATGATCCCTGGACACAAAGACTGGCCCTTTTTCCCCGAGAAAAAAAAAGTGGCCAGCCCAGGTTCCTGCTGTCAGTTTGTAGGGTTCCCTTGGGACTGTCAGGGCAGCACAGGGTTGAGGTGGGGGCAGGTTGGGTCTGACACATATCCTTGTTCATTTGGATTTTTTGGAGGCGTCCGGCCACTCAGGCCCACAGACCCCACTAGACAAAGACCTGCCTTTTTCTCTGAAAAGGAAAAGTGGTCAGCCGAGATTCCTGCTGTCAGTTTGTGGGGTTCCCTTGGGAATTTCAGGGCAGCCCAGGGTTGAGGTTGGGGCATGTTTGGTCCTGCACATGTCCTGCTTTGTTTGAATTTTTTGGAGGCGTCTGGCCACTCAGGACCCGCAGACCCCTGGAGAAAAAGACTGGCCATTTTCCCTGGAAAAGAAAAGGGGCCAGCCCAGGATGCTGCTGTCAGTTTGTAGGGTTTCCTAGGGACTGTCAGGGCAGCAGAGGTTATATGTAGGGGCAGGTTTGGTCTGGGACACATCCTTAATCGTTCCGCTTTTTTGGAGGCGTCCGGCCACTCCGGGCCACAGATCCCTGGACACAAAGACTGGCCCTTTTCCCTGGGAAAGAAAAGGGGCCAGCCCAGGATGCTGCTGTCAGTTTGTAGGGTTTCCTAGGGACTGTCAGGGCAGCAGAGGTTATATGTAGGGGCAGGTTTGGTCTGGGACACACCCTTAATCGTTCCGCTTTTTTGGAGGCGTCCGGCCACTCCGGGCCACAGATCCCTGGACACAAAGACTGGCCCTTTTCCCTGGGAAAGAAAACTTGCCAGCCCAGGATGCTGATGTCAGTTTGTAGGGTTCCCTTGGGACTGTCAGGGCAGCAGATGTTTGAGGTGAGGGCAGGTTTGGTCTGGAACGCATCCTTAACCGTTCAGATTTTTTGGAGGCGTCCGGCCACTCCGGGCCACAGATCCCTGGACACAAAGACTGGCCCTTTTTCCCAGAGAAAAAAAAAAGTGGCCAGCCCAGGTTCCTGCTGTCAGTTTGTAGGGTTCCCTTGGGACTGTCAGGGCAGCACAGGGTTGAGGTGGGGGCAGGTTGGGTCTGACACATATCCTTGTTCATTTGGATTTTTTGGAGGCGTCCGGCCACTCAGGCCCACAGACCCCACTAGACAAAGACCTGCCTTTTTCTCTGAAAAGGAAAAGTGGTCAGCCGAGATTCCTGCTGTCAGTTTGTGGGGTTCCCTTGGGAATTTCAGGGCAGCCCAGGGTTGAGGTTGGGGCATGTTTGGTCCTGCACATGTCCTGCTTTGTTTGAATTTTTTGGAGGCGTCTGGCCACTCAGGACCGCAGACCCCTGGAGAAAAAGACTGGCCATTTTCCCTTGAAAAGAAAAGGGGCCAGCCCAGGATGCTGCTGTCAGTTTGTAGGGTTTCCTAGGGACTGTCAGGGCAGCAGAGGTTATATGTAGGGGCAGGTTTGGTCTGGGACACACCCTTAATCGTTCCGCTTTTTTGGAGGCGTCCGGCCACTCCGGGCCACAGATCCCTGGACACAAAGACTGGCCCTTTTCCCTGGGAAAGAAAACTTGCCAGCCCAGGATGCTGATGTCAGTTTGTAGGGTTCCCTTGGGACTGTCAGGGCAGCAGATGTTTGAGGTGAGGGCAGGTTTGGTCTGGAACGCATCCTTAACCGTTCAGATTTTTTGGAGGCGTCCGGGCCACTCCGGGCCACAGATCCCTGGACACAAAGACTGGCCCTTTTTCCCAGAGAAAAAAAAAAGTGGCCAGCCCAGGTTCCTGCTGTCAGTTTGTAGGGTTCCCTTGGGACTGTCAGGGCAGCACAGGGTTGAGGTGGGGGCAGGTTGGGTCTGACACATATCCTTGTTCATTTGGATTTTTTGGAGGCGTCCGGCCACTCAGGCCCACAGACCCCACTGGACAAAGACCTGCTTTTTTCTCTGAAAAGGAAAAGTGGTCAGCTGAGATTCCTGATGACAGTTTGTGGGGTTCCCTTGGGAATTTCAGGGCAGCCCAGGGTTGAGGTTGGGGCATGTTTGGTCCTGCACATGTCCTGCTTTGTTTGAATTTTTTGGAGGCGTCTGGCCACTCAGGACCGCAGACCCCTGGAGACAAAGACTGGCCATTTTCCCTTGAAAAGAAAAGGGGCCAGCCCAGGATGCTGCTGTCAGTTTGTAGGGTTTCCTAGGGACTGTCAGGGCAGCAGAGGTTATATGTAGGGGCAGGTTGGGTCTGGGACACATCCTTAATCTTTCAGATTTGTTGGAGGCATCCAGCCACTGAGGGCCACAGGCCCATGGAGACAAGGCGTGGCCCTTTTCCCTGGCACAGAATAGTTGCCAGCCCAGGTTCCTGCTGTCAGTTGATTGAGTTCCCTTGAGAATATCTAGGTAGCACAGGTTTGAAGAGGGGACAGGTTGGGTCTGACACATATCCTTTTTCGTTTGGATTTTTTGGAGGCGTCTGGACACTCAGGGCCAATGATCCCTTGAGAAAATGACCGGCCTTTTTCCCTGAGAAAAAAAAGTGGCCAGCCCAGGTTCCTGCTGTCAGTTTGTAGGGTTCCCTTGGGACTGTCAGGGCAGCACAGGGTCGAGGGTGGGGCATGTTTGGTCTGGGACACATCCTTAATCGTTCCGCTTTTTTGGAGGCGCCCGGCCACTCCGGGCCACAGATCCCTGGACACAAAGACTGGCCCTTTTCCCTGGGAAAGAAAACTTGCCAGCCCAGGATGCTGCTGTCAGTTTGTAGGGTTCCCTTGGGACTGTCAGGGCAGCACAGGGTTGAAGTGGTGGCAGGTTGGGTCTGACACATATCCTTGTTCGTTTGGATTTTTTGGAGACGTCCGGCCACCCAGGGCCAATGATCCCTGGACACAAAGACTGGCCCTTTTTTCCCCGAGAAAAAAAAAGTGGCCAGCCCAGGTTCCTGCTGTCAGTTTGTAGGGTTCCCTTGGGACTGTCAGGGCAGCACAGGGTTGAGGTGGGGGCAGGTTGGGTCTGACACATATCCTTGTTCATTTGGATTTTTTGGAGGCGTCCGGCCACTCAGGCCCACAGACCCCACTAGACAAAGACCTGCCTTTTTCTCTGAAAAGGAAAAGTGGTCAGCCGAGATTCCTGCTGTCAGTTTGTGGGGTTCCCTTGGGAATTTCAGGGCAGCCCAGGGTTGAGGTTGGGGCATGTTTGGTCCTGCACATGTCCTGCTTTGTTTGAATTTTTTGGAGGCGTCTGGCCACTCAGGACCGCAGACCCCTGGAGAAAAAGACTGGCCATTTTCCCTGGAAAAGAAAAGGGGCCAGCCCAGGATGCTGCTGTCAGTTTGTAGGGTTTCCTAGGGACTGTCAGGGCAGCAGAGGTTATATGTAGGGGCAGGTTTGGTCTGGGACACATCCTTAATCGTTCCGCTTTTTTGGAGGCGTCCGGCCACTCCGGGCCACAGATCCCTGGACACAAAGACTGGCCCTTTTCCCTGGGAAAGAAAACTTGCCAGCCCAGGATGCTGATGTCAGTTTGTAGGGTTCCCTTGGGACTGTCAGGGCAGCAGATGTTTGAGGTGAGGGCAGGTTTGGTCTGGAACGCATCCTTAACCGTTCAGATTTTTTGGAGGCGTCCGGCCACTCCGGGCCACAGATCCCTGGACACAAAGACTGGCCCTTTTTCCCAGAGAAAAAAAAAAGTGGCCAGCCCAGGTTCCTGCTGTCAGTTTGTAGGGTTCCCTTGGGACTGTCAGGGCAGCACAGGGTTGAGGTGGGGGCAGGTTGGGTCTGACACATATCCTTGTTCATTTGGATTTTTTGGAGGCGTCCGGCCACTCAGGCCCACAGACCCCACTAGACAAAGACCTGCCTTTTTCTCTGAAAAGGAAAAGTGGTCAGCCGAGATTCCTGCTGTCAGTTTGTGGGGTTCCCTTGGGAATTTCAGGGCAGCCCAGGGTTGAGGTTGGGGCATGTTTGGTCCTGCACATGTCCTGCTTTGTTTGAATTTTTTGGAGGCGTCTGGACACTCAGGACCGCAGACCCCTGGAGAAAAAGACTGGCCATTTTCCCTTGAAAAGAAAAGGGGCCAGCCCAGGATGCTGCTGTCAGTTTGTAGGGTTTCCTAGGGACTGTCAGGGCAGCAGAGGTTATATGTAGGGGCAGGTTTGGTCTGGGACACACCCTTAATCGTTCCGCTTTTTTGGAGGCGTCCGGCCACTCCGGGCCACAGATCCCTGGACACAAAGACTGGCCCTTTTCCCTGGGAAAGAAAACTTGCCAGCCCAGGATGCTGATGTCAGTTTGTAGGGATCCCTTGGGACTGTCAGGGCAGCAGATGTTTGAGGTGAGGGCAGGTTTGGTCTGGAACGCATCCTTAACCGTTCAGATTTTTTGGAGGCGTCCGGCCACTCCGGGCCACAGATCCCTGGACACAAAGACTGGCCCTTTTTCCCAGAGAAAAAAAAAAGTGGCCAGCCCAGGTTCCTGCTGTCAGTTTGTAGGGTTCCCTTGGACTGTCAGGGCAGCACAGGGTTGAGGTGGGGGCAGGTTGGGTCTGACACATATCCTTGTTCATTTGGATTTTTTGGAGGCGTCCGGCCACTCAGGCCCACAGACCCCACTGGACAAAGACCTGCTTTTTTCTCTGAAAAGGAAAAGTGGTCAGCTGAGATTCCTGATGACAGTTTGTGGGGTTCCCTTGGGAATTTCAGGGCAGCCCAGGGTTGAGGTTGGGGCATGTTTGGTCCTGCACATGTCCTGCTTTGTTTGAATTTTTTGGAGGCGTCTGGCCACTCAGGACCGCAGACCCCTGGAGACAAAGACTGGCCATTTTCCCTTGAAAAGAAAAGGGGCCAGCCCAGGATGCTGCTGTCAGTTTGTAGGGTTTCCTAGGGACTGTCAGGGCAGCAGAGGTTATATGTAGGGGCAGGTTGGGTCTGGGACACATCCTTAATCTTTCAGATTTGTTGGAGGCATCCAGCCACTGAGGGCCACAGGCCCATGGAGACAAGGCGTGGCCCTTTTCCCTGGGACAGAATAGTTGCCAGCCCAGGTTCCTGCTGTCAGTTGATTGAGTTCCCTTGAGAATATCTAGGTAGCACAGGTTTGAAGAGGGGACAGGTTGGGTCTGACACATATCCTTTTTCGTTTGGATTTTTTGGAGGCGTCTGGACACTCAGGGCCAATGATCCCTTGAGAAAATGACCGGCCTTTTTCCCTGAGAAAAAAAAGTGGCCAGCCCAGGTTCCTGCTGTCAGTTTGTAGGGTTCCCTTGGGACTGTCAGGGCAGCACAGGGTCGAGGGTGGGGCATGTTTGGTCTGGGACACATCCTTAATCGTTCCGCTTTTTTGGAGGCGCCCGGCCACTCCGGGCCACAGATCCCTGGACACAAAGACTGGCCCTTTTCCCTGGGAAAGAAAACTTGCCAGCCCAGGATGCTGCTGTCAGTTTGTAGGGTTCCCTTGGGACTGTCAGGGCAGCACAGGGTTGAAGTGGTGGCAGGTTGGGTCTGACACATATCCTTGTTCGTTTGGATTTTTTGGAGACGTCCGGCCACCCAGGGCCAATGATCCCTGGACACAAAGACTGGCCCTTTTTCCCCGAGAAAAAAAAAGTGGCCAGCCCAGGTTCCTGCTGTCAGTTTGTAGGGTTCCCTTGGGACTGTCAGGGCAGCACAGGGTTGAGGTGGGGGCAGGTTGGGTCTGACACATATCCTTGTTCATTTGGATTTTTTGGAGGCGTCCGGCCACTCAGGCCCACAGACCCCACTAGACAAAGACCTGCCTTTTTCTCTGAAAAGGAAAAGTGGTCAGCCGAGATTCCTGCTGTCAGTTTGTGGGGTTCCCTTGGGAATTTCAGGGCAGCCCAGGGTTGAGGTTGGGGCATGTTTGGTCCTGCACATGTCCTGCTTTGTTTGAATTTTTTGGAGGCGTCTGGCCACTCAGGACCGCAGACCCCTGGAGAAAAAGACTGGCCATTTTCCCTGGAAAAGAAAAGGGGCCAGCCCAGGATGCTGCTGTCAGTTTGTAGGGTTTCCTAGGGACTGTCAGGGCAGCAGAGGTTATATGTAGGGGCAGGTTTGGTCTGGGACACATCCTTAATCGTTCCGCTTTTTTGGAGGCGTCCGGCCACTCCGGGCCACAGATCCCTGGACACAAAGACTGGCCCTTTTCCCTGGGAAAGAAAACTTGCCAGCCCAGGATGCTGCTGTCAGTTTGTAGGGTTCCCTTGGGACTGTCAGGGCAGCAGAGGTTTGAGGTGGGGGCAGGTTGGGTCTGGGACACATCCTTAATCTTTCAGATTTTTTGGAGGCGTTTGGCCACTCCGGGCCACAGGCCCCTGGAGACAAAGACTGGCCCTTTTCCCTCAGTAAGAAAAGTTGCCAGCCCAGGTTCCTTCTGTCAGTTTGTAGGGTTCCCTTGGGACTGTCAGGGCAGCAGAGGTTTGAGGTGGGGGCAGGTTTGGTCTGGAACGCATCCTTAACCGTTCAGATTTTTTGGAGGCATCCGGCCACTCAGGGCCAATGATCCCTTGAGACAAAGACTGGCCCTTTTTCCCCGTGAATAAAAAAGTTGCCAGCCCAGGTTCCTGCTGTCAGTTTGTAGGGTTCCCTTGGGACTGTCAGGGCAGCACAGGGTTGAGGTGGGGCAGGTTGGGTCTGACACATATCCTTGTTCATTTGGATTTTTTGGAGGCGTCCGGCCACTCAGGGCCAATGATCCCTTGAGACAAAGACTGGCCTTTTTCCCCGAGAAAAAAAAAGTGGCAAGCCCAGGTTCCTGCTGTCAGTTTGTGGGGTTCCCTTGGGAATTTCAGGGCAGCCCAGGGTTGAGGTTGGGGCATGTTTGGTCCTGCACATGTCCTGCTTTGTTTGAATTTTTTGGAGGCGTCTGGCCACTCAGGACCGCAGACCCCTGGAGAAAAAGACTGGCCATTTTCCCTTGAAAAGAAAAGGGGCCAGCCCAGGATGCTGCTGTCAGTTTGTAGGGTTTCCTAGGGACTGTCAGGGCAGCAGAGGTTATATGTAGGGGCAGGTTTGGTCTGGGACACACCCTTAATCGTTCCGCTTTTTTGGAGGCGTCCGGCCACTCCGGGCCACAGATCCCTGGACACAAAGACTGGCCCTTTTCCCTGGGAAAGAAAACTTGCCAGCCCAGGATGCTGATGTCAGTTTGTAGGGTTCCCTTGGGACTGTCAGGGCAGCAGATGTTTGAGGTGAGGGCAGGTTTGGTCTGGAACGCATCCTTAATCGTTCAGATTTTTTGGAGGCGTCCGGCCACTCCGGGCCACAGATCCCTGGACACAAAGACTGGCCCTTTTTCCCAGAGAAAAAAAAAAGTGGCCAGCCCAGGTTCCTGCTGTCAGTTTGTAGGGTTCCCTTGGGACTGTCAGGGCAGCACAGGGTTGAGGTGGGGGCAGGTTGGGTCTGACACATATCCTTGTTCATTTGGATTTTTTGGAGGCGTCCGGCCACTCAGGCCCACAGACCCCACTAGACAAAGACCTGCCTTTTTCTCTGAAAAGGAAAAGTGGTCAGCCAAGATTCCTGCTGTCAGTTTGTGGGGTTCCCTTGGGAATTTCAGGGCAGCCCAGGGTTGAGGTTGGGGCATGTTTGGTCCTGCACATGTCCTGCTTTGTTTGAATTTTTTGGAGGCGTCTGGCCACTCAGGACCGCAGACCCCTGGAGACAAAGACTGGCCATTTTCCCTTGAAAAGAAAAGGGGCCAGCCCAGGATGCTGCTGTCAGTTTGTAGGGTTTCCTAGGGACTGTCAGGGCAGCAGAGGTTATATGTAGGGGCAGGTTGGGTCTGGGACACATCCTTAATCTTTCAGATTTGTTGGAGGCATCCAGCCACTGAGGGCCACAGGCCCATGGAGACAAGGCGTGGCCCTTTTCCCTGGGACAGAATAGTTGCCAGCCCAGGTTCCTGCTGTCAGTTGATTGAGTTCCCTAGAGAATATCTAGGTAGCACAGGTTTGAAGAGGGGACAGGTTGGGTCTGACACATATCCTTTTTCGTTTGGATTTTTTGGAGGCGTCTGGACACTCAGGGCCAATGATCCCTTGAGACAAAGACTGGCCTTTTTCCCTGAGAAAAAAAAGTGGCCAGCCCAGGTTCCTGCTGTCAGTTTGTAGGTTCCCTTGGGACTGTCAGGGCAGCACAGGGTCGAGGGTGGGGCATGTTTGGTCTGGGGACACATCCTTAATCGTTCCGCTTTTTTGGAGGCGCCCCGGCCACTCCGGGCCACAGATCCCTGGACACAAAGACTGGCCCTTTTCCCTGGGAAAGAAAACTTGCCAGCCCAGGATGCTGCTGTCAGTTTGTAGGGTTCCCTTGGGACTGTCAGGGCAGCACAGGGTTGAAGTGGTGGCAGGTTGGGTCTGACACATATCCTTGTTCGTTTGGATTTTTTGGAGACGTCCGGCCACCCAGGGCCAATGATCCCTGGACACAAAGACTGGCCCTTTTTCCCCGAGAAAAAAAAAGTGGCCAGCCCAGGTTCCTGCTGTCAGTTTGTAGGGTTCCCTTGGGACTGTCAGGGCAGCACAGGGTTGAGGTGGGGGCAGGTTGGGTCTGACACATATCCTTGTTCATTTGGATTTTTTGGAGGCGTCCGGCCACTCAGGCCCACAGACCCCACTAGACAAAGACCTGCCTTTTTCTCTGAAAAGGAAAAGTGGTCAGCCGAGATTCCTGCTGTCAGTTTGTGGGGTTCCCTTGGGAATTTCAGGGCAGCCCAGGGTTGAGGTTGGGGCATGTTTGGTCCTGCACATGTCCTGCTTTGTTTGAATTTTTTGGAGGCGTCTGGCCACTCAGGACCGCAGACCCCTGGAGAAAAAGACTGGCCATTTTCCCTGGAAAAGAAAAGGGGCCAGCCCAGGATGCTGCTGTCAGTTTGTAGGGTTTCCTAGGGACTGTCAGGGCAGCAGAGGTTATATGTAGGGGCAGGTTTGGTCTGGGACACATCCTTAATCGTTCCGCTTTTTTGGAGGCGTCCGGCCACTCCGGGCCACAGATCCCTGGACACAAAGACTGGCCCTTTTCCCTGGGAAAGAAAACTTGCCAGCCCAGGATGCTGCTGTCAGTTTGTAGGGTTCCCTTGGGACTGTCAGGGCAGCAGAGGTTTGAGGTGGGGGCAGGTTGGGTCTGGGACACATCCTTAATCTTTCAGATTTTTTGGAGGCGTTTGGCCACTCCGGGCCACAGGCCCCTGGAGACAAAGACCGGCCCTTTTCCCTCAGTAAGAAAAGTTGCCAGCCCAGGTTCCTTCTGTCAGTTTGTAGGGTTCCCTTGGGACTGTCAGGGCAGCAGAGGTTTGAGGTGGGGGCAGGTTTGGTCTGGAACGCATCCTTAACCGTTCAGATTTTTTGGAGGCATCCGGCCACTCAGGGCCAATGATCCCTTGAGACAAAGACTGGCCCTTTTTCCCCGTGAATAAAAAAGTGGCCAGCCCAGGTTCCTGCTGTCAGTTTGTAGGGTTCCCTTGGGACTGTCAGGGCAGCACAGGGTTGAGGTGGGGGCAGGTTGGGTCTGACACATATCCTTGTTCATTTGGATTTTTTGGAGGCGTCCGGCCACTCAGGGCCAATGATCCCTTGAGACAAAGACTGGCCTTTTTCCCCGAGAAAAAAAAAGTGGCAAGCCCAGGTTCCTGCTGTCAGTTTGTGGGGTTCCCTTGGGAATTTCAGGGCAGCCCAGGGTTGAGGTTGGGGCATGTTTGGTCCTGCACATGTCCTGCTTTGTTTGAATTTTTTGGAGGCGTCTGGCCACTCAGGACCGCAGACCCCTGGAGACAAAGACTGGCCATTTTCCCTTGAAAAGAAAAGGGGCCAGCCCAGGATGCTGCTGTCAGTTTGTAGGGTTTCCTAGGGACTGTCAGGGCAGCAGAGGTTATATGTAGGGGCAGGTTTGGTCTGGGACACACCCTTAATCGTTCCGCTTTTTTGGAGGCGTCCGGCCACTCCGGGCCACAGATCCCTGGACACAAAGACTGGCCCTTTTCCCTGGGAAAGAAAACTTGCCAGCCCAGGATGCTGATGTCAGTTTGTAGGGTTCCCTTGGGACTGTCAGGGCAGCAGATGTTTGAGGTGAGGGCAGGTTTGGTCTGGAACGCATCCTTAACCGTTCAGATTTTTTGGAGGCGTCCGGCCACTCCGGGCCACAGATCCCTGGACACAAAGACTGGCCCTTTTTCCCAGAGAAAAAAAAAAGTGGCCAGCCCAGGTTCCTTCTGTCAGTTTGTAGGGTTCCCTTGGGACTGTCAGGGCAGCACAGGGTTGAGGTGGGGGCAGGTTGGGTCTGACACATATCCTTGTTCATTTGGATTTTTTGGAGGCGTCCGGCCACTCAGGCCCACAGACCCCACTAGAAAAAGACCTGCCTTTTTCTCTGAAAAGGAAAAGTGGTCAGCCGAGATTCCTGCTGTCAGTTTGTGGGGTTCCCTTGGGAATTTCAGGGCAGCCCAGGGTTGAGGTTGGGGCATGTTTGGTCCTGCACATGTCCTGCTTTGTTTGAATTTTTTGGAGGCGTCTGGCCACTCAGGACCGCAGACCCCTGGAGACAAAGACTGGCCATTTTCCCTTGAAAAGAAAAGGGGCCAGCCCAGGATGCTGCTGTCAGTTTGTAGGGTTTCCTAGGGACTGTCAGGGCAGCAGAGGTTATATGTAGGGGCAGGTTGGGTCTGGGACACATCCTTAATCTTTCAGATTTGTTGGAGGCATCCAGCCACTGAGGGCCACAGGCCCATGGAGACAAGGCGTGGCCCTTTTCCCTGGCACAGAATAGTTGCCAGCCCAGGTTCCTGCTGTCAGTTGATTGAGTTCCCTTGAGAATATCTAGGTAGCACAGGTTTGAAGAGGGGACAGGTTGGGTCTGACACATATCCTTTTTCGTTTGGATTTTTTGGAGGCGTCTGGCCACTCAGGGCCAATGATCCCTTGAGAAAATGACCGGCCTTTTTCCCTGAGAAAAAAAAGTGGCCAGCCCAGGTTCCTGCTGTCAGTTTGTAGGGTTCCCTTGGGACTGTCAGGGCAGCACAGGGTCGAGGGTGGGGCATGTTTGGTCTGGGACACATCCTTAATCGTTCCGCTTTTTTGGAGGCGCCCGGCCACTCCGGGCCACAGATCCCTGGACACAAAGACTGGCCCTTTTCCCTGGGAAAGAAAACTTGCCAGCCCAGGATGCTGCTGTCAGTTTGTAGGGTTCCCTTGGGACTGTCAGGGCAGCACAGGGTTGAAGTGGTGGCAGGTTGGGTCTGACACATATCCTTGTTCGTTTGGATTTTTTGGAGACGTCCGGCCACCCAGGGCCAATGATCCCTGGACACAAAGACTGGCCCTTTTTCCCCGAGAAAAAAAAAGTGGCCAGCCCAGGTTCCTGCTGTCAGTTTGTAGGGTTCCCTTGGGACTGTCAGGGCAGCACAGGGTTGAGGTGGGGGCAGGTTGGGTCTGACACATATCCTTGTTCATTTGGATTTTTTGGAGGCGTCCGGCCACTCAGGCCCACAGACCCCACTAGACAAAGACCTGCATTTTTCTCTGAAAAGGAAAAGTGGTCAGCCGAGATTCCTGCTGTCAGTTTGTGGGGTTCCCTTGGGAATTTCAGGGCAGCCCAGGGTTGAGGTTGGGGCATGTTTGGTCCTGCACATGTCCTGCTTTGTTTGAATTTTTTGGAGGCGTCTGGCCACTCAGGACCGCAGACCCCTGGAGAAAAAGACTGGCCATTTTCCCTGGAAAAGAAAAGGGGCCAGCCCAGGATGCTGCTGTCAGTTTGTAGGGTTTCCTAGGGACTGTCAGGGCAGCAGAGGTTATATGTAGGGGCAGGTTTGGTCTGGGACACATCCTTAATCGTTCCGCTTTTTTGGAGGCGTCCGGCCACTCCGGGCCACAGATCCCTGGACACAAAGACTGGCCCTTTTCCCTGGGAAAGAAAACTTGCCAGCCCAGGATGCTGATGTCAGTTTGTAGGGTTCCCTTGGGACTGTCAGGGCAGCAGAGGTTTGAGGTGGGGGCAGGTTGGGTCTGGGACACATCCTTAATCTTTCAGATTTTTTGGAGGCGTTTGGCCACTCCGGGCCACAGGCCCCTGGAGACAAAGACCGGCCCTTTTCCCTGGGAAAGAAAAGTTGCCAGCCCAGGTTCCTTCTGTCAGTTTGTAGGGTTCCCTTGGGACTGTCAGGGCAGCAGAGGTTTGAGGTGGGGGCAGGTTTGGTCTGGAACGCATCCTTAACCATTCAGATTTGTTGGAGGGATCCGGCCACTCAGGGCCACAGGCCCATGGAGACAAGGCGTGGCCCTTTTCCCTGGCACAGAATAGTTTCCAGCCCAGGTTCCTGCTGTCAGTTGATAGAGTTCCCTTGGGAATATCTAGGTAGCACAGGTTTGAAGAGGGGACAGGTTGGGTCTTAAACATATCCTTGTTCGTTTCTATTTTTTGGAGGCATCCGGCCACTCAGGGCCAATGATCCCTTGAGACAAAGACTGGCCTTTTTCCCCGAGAAAAAAAAAGTGGCCAGCCCAGGATGCTGCTGTCAGTTTGTAGGGTTCCCTTGGGACTGTCAGGGCAGCACAGGGTCGAGGGTGGGGCATGTTTGGTCTGGGACACATCCTTAATCGTTCCGATTTTTTGGAGACATCCAGCCACTCCGGGCCACAGATCCCTGGACACAAAGACTGGCCCTTTTTCCAGAGAAAAAAATAAGTGGCCAGCCCAGGTTCCTGCTGTCAGTTTGTAGGGTTCCCTTGGGACTGTCAGGGCAGCACAGGGTTGAGGTGGGGACAGGTTGGGTCTGACACATATCCTTGTTTGTTTGGATTTTTTGGAGGCGTCCTGCCACTCAGGGCCAATGATCCCTTGAGACAAAGACTGGCCTTTTTCCCCGAGAAAAAAAAAGTGGCCAGCCCAGGTTCCTGCTGTCAGTTTGTAGGGTTCCCTTGGGACTGTCAGGGCAGCACAGGGTTGAGGTGGGGGCAGGTTGGGTCTGACACATATCCTTGTTCATTTGGATTTTTTGGAGGCGTCCGGCCACTCAGGCCCACAGACCCCACTAGACAAAGACCTGCCTTTTTCTCTGAAAAGGAAAAGTGGTCAGCCGAGATTCCTGCTGTCAGTTTGTGGGGTTCCCTTGGGAATTTCAGGGCAGCCCAGGGTTGAGGTTGGGGCATGTTTGGTCCTGCACATGTCCTGCTTTGTTTGAATTTTTTGGAGGCGTCTGGCCACTCAGGACCGCAGACCCCTGGAGACAAAGACTGGCCATTTTCCCTTGAAAAGAAAAGGGGCCAGCCCAGGATGCTGCTGTCAGTTTGTAGGGTTTCCTAGGGACTGTCAGGGCAGCAGAGGTTATATGTAGGGGCAGGTTGGGTCTGGGACACATCCTTAATCTTTCAGATTTGTTGGAGGCATCCAGCCACTGAGGGCCACAGGCCCATGGAGACAAGGCCTGGCCCTTTTCCCTGGGACAGAATAGTTGCCAGCCCAGGTTCCTGCTGTCAGTTGATTGAGTTCCCTTGAGAATATCTAGGTAGCACAGGTTTGAAGAGGGGACAGGTTGGGTCTGACACATATCCTTTTTCGTTTGGATTTTTTGGAGGCGTCTGGCCACTCAGGGCCAATGATCCCTTGAGAAAATGACCGGCCTTTTTCCCTGAGAAAAAAAAGTGGCCAGCCCAGGTTCCTGCTGTCAGTTTGTAGGGTTCCCTTGGGACTGTCAGGGCAGCAGAGGGTCGAGGGTGGGGCATGTTTGGTCTGGGACACATCCTTAATCGTTCCGCTTTTTTGGAGGCGCCCGGCCACTCCGGGCCACATATCCCTGGACACAAAGACTGGCCCTTTTCCCTGGGAAAGAAAACTTGCCAGCCCAGGATGCTGCTGTCAGTTTGTAGGGTTCCCTTGGGACTGTCAGGGCAGCACAGGGTTGAAGTGGTGGCAGGTTGGGTCTGACACATATCCTTGTTCGTTTGGATTTTTTGGAGACGTCCGGCCACCCAGGGCCAATGATCCCTTGAGACAAAGACTGGCCCTTTTTCCCCGAGAAAAAAAAAGTGGCCAGCCCAGGTTCCTGCTGTCAGTTTGTAGGGTTCCCTTGGGACTGTCAGGGCAGCACAGGGTTGAGGTGGGGGCAGGTTGGGTCTGACACATATCCTTGTTCATTTGGATGTTTTGGAGGCGTCCGGCCACTCAGGCCCACAGACCCCACTAGACAAAGACCTGCATTTTTCTCTGAAAAGGAAAAGTGGTCAGCCGAGATTCCTGCTGTCAGTTTGTGGGGTTCCCTTGGGAATTTCAGGGCAGCCCAGGGTTGAGGTTGGGGCATGTTTGGTCCTGCACATGTCCTGCTTTGTTTGAATTTTTTGGAGGCGTCTGGCCACTCAGGACCGCAGACCCCTGGAGAAAAAGACTGGCCCTTTTCCCTGGGAAAGAAAACTTGCCAGCCCAGGATGCTGATGTCAGTTTGTAGGGTTCCCTTGGGACTGTCAGGGCAGCAGAGGTTTGAGGTGGGGGCAGGTTGGGTCTGGGACACATCCTTAATCTTTCAGATTTGTTGGAGGCGTTTGGCCACTCCGGGCCACAGGCCCCTGGAGACAATATCCGGCCCTTTTCCCTGGGAAAGAAAAGTTGCCAGCCCAGGTTGCTGATGTCAGTTTGTAGGGTTCGCTTGGGAGTGCCAGGGCAGCAGAGGTTTGAGGTGGGGGCAGGTTGGGTCTGGGACACATCCTTAATCTTTCAGATTTTTTGGAGGCGTTTGGCCACTCCGGGCCACAGGCCCCTGGAGACAAAGACCGGCCCTTTTCCTCAGTAAGAAAAGTTGCCAGCCCAGGTTCCTTCTGTCAGTTTGTAGGGTTCCCTTGGGACTGTCAGGGCAGCAGAGGTTTGAGGTGGGGGCAGGTTTGGTCTGGAACGCATCCTTAACCGTTCAGATTTGTTGGAGGGATCCGGCCACTCAGGGCCATAAGCCCCTGGAGACAAGGCGTGGCCCTTTTCCCTGGCACAGAATAGTTGCCAGCCCAGGTTCCTGCTGTCAGTTGATTGAGTTCCCTTGAGAATATCTAGGTAGCACAGGTTTGAAGAGGGGACAGGTTTGGTCTTACACATATCCTTGTTAGTTTCTATTTTTTGGAGGCATCCGGCCACTCAGGGCCAATGATCCCTTGAGACAAAGACTGGCCTTTTTCCCCGAGAAAAAAAGTGTGGCCAGCCCAGGTTCCTGCTGTCTGTTTGTAGGGTTCCCTTGGGACTGTCAGGGCAGCAGAGGGTCGAGGGTGGGGCATGTTTGGTCTGGGACACATCCTTAATCGTTCCGCTTTTTTGGAGGCGTCCAGCCACTCCGGGCCACTGATCCCTTGAGACAAAGACTGGCCCTTTTTCCCAGAGAAAAAAAAAAGTGGCCAGCCCAGGTTCCTGCTGTCAGTTTGTAGGGTTCCCTTGGAACTGTCAGGGCAGCACAGGGTTGAGGTGGGGACAGGTTGGGTCTGACACATATCCTTGTTTGTTTGGATTTTTTGGAGGCGTCCTGCCACTCAGGGCCAATGATCCCTTGAGACAAAGACTGGCCTTTTTCCCCGAGAAAAAAAAAGTGGCCAGCCCAGGTTCCTGCTGTCAGTTTGTAGGGTTCCCTTGGGACTGTCAGGGCAGCACAGGGTTGAGGTGGGGGCAGGTTGGGTCTGACACATATCCTTGTTCATTTGGATTTTTTGGAGGCGTCCGGCCACTCAGGCCCACAGACCCCACTAGACAAAGACCTGCATTTTTCTCTGAAAAGGAAAAGTGGTCAGCCGAGATTCCTGCTGTCAGTTTGTGGGGTTCCCTTGGGAATTTCAGGGCAGCCCAGGGTTGAGGTTGGGGCATGTTTGGTCCTGCACATGTCCTGCTTTGTTTGAATTTTTTGGAGGCGTCTGGCCACTCAGGACCGCAGACCCCTGGAGACAAAGACTGGCCATTTTCCCTGGAAAAGAAAAGGGGCCAGCCCAGGTTCCTTCTATCAGTTTGTAGGGTTTCCTAGGGACTGTCAGGGCAGCAGAGGTTATATGTAGGGGCAGGTTGGGTCTGGGACACATCCTTAATCTTTCAGATTTGTTGGAGGCATCCAGCCACTGAGGGCCACAGGCCCCTGGAGACAAGGCGTGGCCCTTTTCCCTGGGACAGAATAGTTGCCAGCCCAGGTTCCTGCTGTCAGTTGATTGAGTTCCCTTGAGAATATCTAGGTAGCACAGGTTTGAAGAGGGGACAGGTTGGGTCTGACACATATCCTTGTTCGTTTGGATTTTTTGGAGGCGTCTGGACACTCAGGGCCAATGATCCCTTGAGAAAATGACCGGCCTTTTTCCCTGAGAAAAAAAAGTGGCCAGCCCAGGTTCCTGCTGTCAGTTTGTAGGGTTCCCTTGGGACTGTCAGGGCAGCAGAGGGTCGAGGGTGGGGCATGTTTGGTCTGGGACACATCCTTAATCGTTCCGCTTTTTTGGAGGCGTCCGGCCACTTCGGGCCACAGATCCCTGGACACAAAGACTGGCCCTTTTCCCTGGGAAAGAAAACTTGCCAGCCCAGGATGCTGATGTCAGTTTGTAGGGTTCCCTTGGGACTGTCAGGGCAGCACAGAGTTGAAGTGGTGGCAGGTTGGGTCTGACACATATCCTTGTTTGTTTGGATTTTTTGGAGGCGTCCTGCCACTCAGGGCCAATGATCCCTTGAGACAAAGACTGGCCTTTTTCCCCGAGAAAAAAAAAGTGGCAAGCCCAGGTTCCTGCTGTCAGTTTGTAGGGTTCCCTTGGGACTGTCAGGGCAGCACAGGGTTGAGGTGGGGACAGGTTGGGTCTGACACATATCCTTGTTCATTTGGATTTTTTGGAGGCGTCCGGCCACTCAGGCCCACAGACCCCACTAGACAAAGACCTGCCTTTTTCTCTGAAAAGGAAAAGTGGTCAGCTGAGATTCCTGATGACAGTTTGTGGGGTTCCCTTGGGAATTTCAGGGCAGCCCAGGGTTGAGGTTGGGGCATGTTTGGTCCTGCACATGTCCTGCTTTGTTTGAATTTTTTGGAGGCGTCTGGCCACTCAGGACCGCAGATCCCTGGACACAAAGACTGGCCCTTTTCCCTGGGAAAGAAAACTTGCCAGCCCAGGATGCTGATGTCAGTTTGTAGGGTTCCCTTGGGACTGTCAGGGCAGCAGAGGTTTGAGGTGGGGGCAGGTTGGGTCTGGGACACATCCTTAATCTTTCAGATTTTTTGGAGGCGTTTGGCCACTCCGGGCCACAGGCCCCTGGAGACAATATCCGGCCCTTTTCCCTGGGAAAGAAAAGTTGCCAGCCCAGGTTGCTGATGTCAGTTTGTAGGGTTCGCTTGGGAGTGCCAGGGCAGCAGAGGTTTGAGGTGGGGGCAGGTTGGGTCTGGGACACATCCTTAATCTTTCAGATTTTTTGGAGGCGTTTGGCCACTCCGGGCCACAGGCCCCTGGAGACAAAGACCGGCCCTTTTCCTCAGTAAGAAAAGTTGCCAGCCCAGGTTCCTTCTGTCAGTTTGTAGGGTTCCCTTGGGACTGTCAGGGCAGCAGAGGTTTGAGGTGGGGGCAGGTTTGGTCTGGAACGCATCCTTAACCGTTCAGATTTGTTGGAGGCATCCGGCCACTCAGGGCCATAAGCCCCTGGAGACAAGGCGTGGCCCTTTTCCCTGGCACAGAATAGTTTCCAGCCCAGGTTCCTGCTGTCAGTTGATAGAGTTCCCTTGGGAATATCTAGGTAGCACAGGTTTGAAGAGGGGACAGGTTTGGTCTTACACATATCCTTGTTAGTTTCTATTTTTTGGAGGCATCCGGCCACTCAGGGCCAATGATCCCTTGAGACAAAGACTGGCCTTTTTCCCCGAGAAAAAAAATGTGGCCAGCCCAGGTTCCTGCTGTCTGTTTGTAGGGTTCCCTTGGGACTGTCAGGGCAGCAGAGGGTCGAGGGTGGGGCATGTTTGGTCTGGGACACATCCTTAATCGTTCCGCTTTTTTGGAGGCGTCCAGCCACTCCGGGCCACTGATCCCTTGAGACAAAGACTGGCCCTTTTTCCCAGAGAAAAAAAAAAGTGGCCAGCCCAGGTTCCTGCTGTCAGTTTGTAGGGTTCCCTTGGGACTGTCAGGGCAGCACAGGGTTGAGGTGGGGACAGGTTGGGTCTGACACATATCCTTGTTCATTTGGATTTTTTGGAGGCGTCCGGCCACTCAGGCCCACAGACCCCACTAGACAAAGACCTGCTTTTTTCTCTGAAAAGGAAAAGTGGTCAGCCAAGATTCCTGATGACAGTTTGTGGGGTTCCCTTGGGAATTTCAGGGCAGCCCAGGGTTGAGGTTGGGGCATGTTTGGTCCTGCACATGTCCTGCTTTGTTTGAATTTTTTGGAGGCGTCTGGCCACTCAGGACCGCAGACCCCTGGAGACAAAGACTGGCCATTTTCCCTGGAAAAGAAAAGGGGCCAGCCCAGGTTCCTTCTATCAGTTTGTAGGGTTTCCTAGGGACTGTCAGGGCAGCAGAGGTTATATGTAGGGGCAGGTTGGGTCTGGGACACATCCTTAATCTTTCAGATTTGTTGGAGGCATCCAGCCACTGAGGGCCACAGGCCCATGGAGACAAGGCGTGGCCCTTTTCCCTGGCACAGAATAGTTGCCAGCCCAGGTTCCTGCTGTCAGTTGATTGAGTTCCCTTGAGAATATCTAGGTAGCACAGGTTTGAAGAGGGGACAGGTTGGGTCTGACACATATCCTTGTTCGTTTGGATTTTTTGGAGGCGTCTGGCCACTCAGGGCCAATGATCCCTTGAGAAAATGACCGGCCTTTTTCCCTGAGAAAAAAAAGTGGCCAGCCCAGGTTCCTGCTGTCAGTTTGTAGGGTTCCCTTGGGACTGTCAGGGCAGCACAGTGTCAAGGGTGGGGCATGTTTGGTCTGGGACACATCCTTAATCGTTCCGCTTTTTTGGAGGCGTCCGGCCACTCCGGGCCACAGATCCCTGGACACAAAGACTGGCCCTTTTCCCTGGGAAAGAAAACTTGCCAGCCCAGGATGCTGATGTCAGTTTGTAGGGTTCCCTTGGGACTGTCAGGGCAGCACAGGGTTGAAGTGGTGGCAGGTTGGGTCTGACACATATCCTTGTTTGTTTGGATTTTTTGGAGGCGTCCTGCCACTCAGGGCCAATGATCCCTTGAGACAAAGACTGGCCTTTTTCCCCGAGAAAAAAAAAGTGGCAAGCCCAGGTTCCTGCTGTCAGTTTGTAGGGTTCCCTTGGGACTGTCAGGGCAGCACAGGGTTGAGGTGGGGACAGGTTGGGTCTGACACATATCCTTGTTCATTTGGATTTTTTGGAGGCGTCCGGCCACTCAGGCCCACAGACCCCACTAGACAAAGACCTGCCTTTTTGTCTGAAAAGGAAAAGTGGTCAGCTGAGATTCCTGATGACAGTTTGTGGGGTTCCCTTGGGAATTTCAGGGCAGCCCAGGGTTGAGGTTGGGGCATGTTTGGTCCTGCACATGTCCTGCTTTGTTTGAATTTTTTGGAGGCGTCTGGCCACTCAGGACCGCAGATCCCTGGACACAAAGACTGGCCCTTTTCCCTGGGAAAGAAAACTTGCCAGCCCAGGATGCTGATGTCAGTTTGTAGGGTTCCCTTGGGACTGTCAGGGCAGCAGAGGTTTGAGGTGGGGGCAGGTTGGGTCTGGGACACATCCTTAATCTTTCAGATTTTTTGGAGGCGTTTGGCCACTCCGGGCCACAGGCCCCTGGAGACAATATCCGGCCCTTTTCCCTGGGAAAGAAAAGTTGCCAGCCCAGGTTGCTGATGTCAGTTTGTAGGGTTCGCTTGGGAGTGCCAGGGCAGCAGAGGTTTGAGGTGGGGGCAGGTTGGGTCTGGGACACATCCTTAATCTTTCAGATTTTTTGGAGGCGTTTGGCCACTCCGGGCCACAGGCCCCTGGAGACAAAGACCGGCCCTTTTCCTCAGTAAGAAAAGTTGCCAGCCCAGGTTCCTTCTGTCAGTTTGTAGGGTTCCCTTGGGACTGTCAGGGCAGCAGAGGTTTGAGGTGGGGGCAGGTTTGGTCTGGAACGCATCCTTAACCGTTCAGATTTGTTGGAGGCATCCGGCCACTCAGGGCCATAAGCCCCTGGAGACAAGGCGTGGCCCTTTTCCCTGGCACAGAATAGTTTCCAGCCCAGGTTCCTGCTGTCAGTTGATAGAGTTCCCTTGGGAATATCTAGGTAGCACAGGTTTGAAGAGGGGACAGGTTTGGTCTTACACATATCCTTGTTAGTTTCTATTTTTTGGAGGCATCCGGCCACTCAGGGCCAATGATCCCTTGAGACAAAGACTGGCCTTTTTCCCCGAGAAAAAAAATGTGGCCAGCCCAGGTTCCTGCTGTCTGTTTGTAGGGTTCCCTTGGGACTGTCAGGGCAGCAGAGGGTCGAGGGTGGGGCATGTTTGGTCTGGGACACATCCTTAATCGTTCCGCTTTTTTGGAGGCGTCCAGCCACTCCGGGCCACTGATCCCTTGAGACAAAGACTGGCCCTTTTTCCCAGAGAAAAAAAAAAGTGGCCAGCCCAGGTTCCTGCTGTCAGTTTGTAGGGTTCCCTTGGGACTGTCAGGGCAGCACAGGGTTGAGGTGGGGACAGGTTGGGTCTGACACATATCCTTGTTCATTTGGATTTTTTGGAGGCGTCCGGCCACTCAGGCCCACAGACCCCACTAGACAAAGACCTGCTTTTTTCTCTGAAAAGGAAAAGTGGTCAGCCAAGATTCCTGATGACAGTTTGTGGGGTTCCCTTGGGAATTTCAGGGCAGCCCAGGGTTGAGGTTGGGGCATGTTTGGTCCTGCACATGTCCTGCTTTGTTTGAATTTTTTGGAGGCGTCTGGCCACTCAGGACCGCAGACCCCTGGAGACAAAGACTGGCCATTTTCCCTGGAAAAGAAAAGGGGCCAGCCCAGGTTCCTTCTATCAGTTTGTAGGGTTTCCTAGGGACTGTCAGGGCAGCAGAGGTTATATGTAGGGGCAGGTTGGGTCTGGGACACATCCTTAATCTTTCAGATTTGTTGGAGGCATCCAGCCACTGAGGGCCACAGGCCCATGGAGACAAGGCGTGGCCCTTTTCCCTGGCACAGAATAGTTGCCAGCCCAGGTTCCTGCTGTCAGTTGATTGAGTTCCCTTGAGAATATCTAGGTAGCACAGGTTTGAAGAGGGGACAGGTTGGGTCTGACACATATCCTTGTTCGTTTGGATTTTTTGGAGGCGTCTGGCCACTCAGGGCCAATGATCCCTTGAGAAAATGACCGGCCTTTTTCCCTGAGAAAAAAAAGTGGCCAGCCCAGGTTCCTGCTGTCAGTTTGTAGGGTTCCCTTGGGACTGTCAGGGCAGCACAGTGTCAAGGGTGGGGCATGTTTGGTCTGGGACACATCCTTAATCGTTCCGCTTTTTTGGAGGCGTCCGGCCACTCCGGGCCACAGATCCCTGGACACAAAGACTGGCCCTTTTCCCTGGGAAAGAAAACTTGCCAGCCCAGGATGCTGATGTCAGTTTGTAGGGTTCCCTTGGGACTGTCAGGGCAGCACAGGGTTGAAGTGGTGGCAGGTTGGGTCTGACACATATCCTTGTTTGTTTGGATTTTTTGGAGGCGTCCTGCCACTCAGGGCCAATGATCCCTTGAGACAAAGACTGGCCTTTTTCCCCAAGAAAAAAAAAGTGGCAAGCCCAGGTTCCTGCTGTCAGTTTGTAGGGTTCCCTTGGGACTGTCAGGGCAGCACAGGGTTGAGGTGGGGACAGGTTGGGTCTGACACATATCCTTGTTCATTTGGATTTTTTGGAGGCGTCCGGCCACTCAGGCCCACAGACCCCACTAGACAAAGACCTGCCTTTTTGTCTGAAAAGGAAAAGTGGTCAGCTGAGATTCCTGATGACAGTTTGTGGGGTTCCCTTGGGAATTTCAGGGCAGCCCAGGGTTGAGGTTGGGGCATGTTTGGTCCTGCACATGTCCTGCTTTGTTTGAATTTTTTGGAGGCGTCTGGCCACTCAGGACCGCAGATCCCTGGACACAAAGACTGGCCCTTTTCCCTGGGAAAGAAAACTTGCCAGCCCAGGATGCTGATGTCAGTTTGTAGGGTTCCCTTGGGACTGTCAGGGCAGCAGAGGTTTGAGGTGGGGGCAGGTTGGGTCTGGGACACATCCTTAATCTTTCAGATTTTTTGGAGGCGTTTGGCCACTCCGGGCCACAGGCCCCTGGAGACAATATCCGGCCCTTTTCCCTGGGAAAGAAAAGTTGCCAGCCCAGGTTGCTGATGTCAGTTTGTAGGGTTCGCTTGGGAGTGCCAGGGCAGCAGAGGTTTGAGGTGGGGGCAGGTTGGGTCTGGGACACATCCTTAATCTTTCAGATTTTTTGGAGGCGTTTGGCCACTCCGGGCCACAGGCCCCTGGAGACAAAGACCGGCCCTTTTCCTCAGTAAGAAAAGTTGCCAGCCCAGGTTCCTTCTGTCAGTTTGTAGGGTTCCCTTGGGACTGTCAGGGCAGCAGAGGTTTGAGGTGGGGGCAGGTTTGGTCTGGAACGCATCCTTAACCGTTCAGATTTGTTGGAGGCATCCGGCCACTCAGGGCCATAAGCCCCTGGAGACAAGGCGTGGCCCTTTTCCCTGGCACAGAATAGTTTCCAGCCCAGGTTCCTGCTGTCAGTTGATAGAGTTCCCTTGGGAATATCTAGGTAGCACAGGTTTGAAGAGGGGACAGGTTTGGTCTTACACATATCCTTGTTAGTTTCTATTTTTTGGAGGCATCCGGCCACTCAGGGCCAATGATCCCTTGAGACAAAGACTGGCCTTTTTCCCCGAGAAAAAAAATGTGGCCAGCCCAGGTTCCTGCTGTCTGTTTGTAGGGTTCCCTTGGGACTGTCAGGGCAGCACAGGGTCGAGGGTGGGGCATGTTTGGTCTGGGACACATCCTTAATCGTTCCGCTTTTTTGGAGGCGTCCAGCCACTCCGGGCCACTGATCCCTTGAGACAAAGACTGGCCCTTTTTCCCAGAGAAAAAAAAAAGTGGCCAGCCCAGGTTCCTGCTGTCAGTTTGTAGGGTTCCCTTGGGACTGTCAGGGCAGCACAGGGTTGAGGTGGGGGCAGGTTGGGTCTGACACATATCCTTGTTCATTTGGATTTTTTGGAGGCGTCCGGCCACTCAGGCCCACAGACCCCACTAGACAAAGACCTGCTTTTTTCTCTGAAAAGGAAAAGTGGTCAGCCAAGATTCCTGATGACAGTTTGTGGGGTTCCCTTGGGAATTTCAGGGCAGCCCAGGGTTGAGGTTGGGGCATGTTTGGTCCTGCACATGTCCTGCTTTGTTTGAATTTTTTGGAGGCGTCTGGCCACTCAGGACCGCAGACCCCTGGAGACAAAGACTGGCCATTTTCCCTGGAAAAGAAAAGGGGCCAGCCCAGGTTCCTTCTATCAGTTTGTAGGGTTTCCTAGGGACTGTCAGGGCAGCAGAGGTTATATGTAGGGGCAGGTTGGGTCTGGGACACATCCTTAATCTTTCAGATTTGTTGGAGGCATCCAGCCACTGAGGGCCACAGGCCCATGGAGACAAGGCGTGGCCCTTTTCCCTGGGACAGAATAGTTGCCAGCCCAGGTTCCTGCTGTCAGTTGATTGAGTTCCCTTGAGAATATCTAGGTAGCACAGGTTTGAAGAGGGGACAGGTTGGGTCTGACACATATCCTTGTTCGTTTGGATTTTTTGGAGGCGTCTGGCCACTCAGGGCCAATGATCCCTTGAGAAAATGACCGGCCTTTTTCCCTGAGAAAAAAAAGTGGCCAGCCCAGGTTCCTGCTGTCAGTTTGTAGGGTTCCCTTGGGACTGTCAGGGCAGCACAGTGTCAAGGGTGGGGCATGTTTGGTCTGGGACACATCCTTAATCGTTCCGCTTTTTTGGAGGCGTCCGGCCACTCCGGGCCACAGATCCCTGGACACAAAGACTGGCCCTTTTCCCTGGGAAAGAAAACTTGCCAGCCCAGGATGCTGATGTCAGTTTGTAGGGTTCCCTTGGGACTGTCAGGGCAGCACAGGGTTGAAGTGGTGGCAGGTTGGGTCTGACACATATCCTTGTTTGTTTGGATTTTTTGGAGGCGTCCTGCCACTCAGGGCCAATGATCCCTTGAGACAAAGACTGGCCTTTTTCCCCGAGAAAAAAAAAGTGGCAAGCCCAGGTTCCTGCTGTCAGTTTGTAGGGTTCCCTTGGGACTGTCAGGGCAGCACAGGGTTGAGGTGGGGACAGGTTGGGTCTGACACATATCCTTGTTCATTTGGATTTTTTGGAGGCGTCCGGCCACTCAGGCCCACAGACCCCACTAGACAAAGACCTGCCTTTTTGTCTGAAAAGGAAAAGTGGTCAGCTGAGATTCCTGATGACAGTTTGTGGGGTTCCCTTGGGAATTTCAGGGCAGCCCAGGGTTGAGGTTGGGGCATGTTTGGTCCTGCACATGTCCTGCTTTGTTTGAATTTTTTGGAGGCGTCTGGCCACTCAGGACCGCAGATCCCTGGACACAAAGACTGGCCCTTTTCCCTGGGAAAGAAAACTTGCCAGCCCAGGATGCTGATGTCAGTTTGTAGGGTTCCCTTGGGACTGTCAGGGCAGCAGAGGTTTGAGGTGGGGGCAGGTTGGGTCTGGGACACATCCTTAATCTTTCAGATTTTTTGGAGGCGTTTGGCCACTCCGGGCCACAGGCCCCTGGAGACAATATCCGGCCCTTTTCCCTGGGAAAGAAAAGTTGCCAGCCCAGGTTGCTGATGTCAGTTTGTAGGGTTCGCTTGGGAGTGCCAGGGCAGCAGAGGTTTGAGGTGGGGGCAGGTTGGGTCTGGGACACATCCTTAATCTTTCAGATTTTTTGGAGGCGTTTGGCCACTCCGGGCCAAAGGCCCCTGGAGACAAAGACCGGCCCTTTTCCTCAGTAAGAAAAGTTGCCAGCCCAGGTTCCTTCTGTCAGTTTGTAGGGTTCCCTTGGGACTGTCAGGGCAGCAGAGGTTTGAGGTGGGGGCAGGTTTGGTCTGGAACGCATCCTTAACCGTTCAGATTTGTTGGAGGCATCCGGCCACTCAGGGCCATAAGCCCCTGGAGACAAGGCGTGGCCCTTTTCCCTGGCACAGAATAGTTTCCAGCCCAGGTTCCTGCTGTCAGTTGATAGAGTTCCCTTGGGAATATCTAGGTAGCACAGGTTTGAAGAGGGGACAGGTTTGGTCTTACACATATCCTTGTTAGTTTCTATTTTTTGGAGGCATCCGGCCACTCAGGGCCAATGATCCCTTGAGACAAAGACTGGCCTTTTTCCCCGAGAAAAAAAATGTGGCCAGCCCAGGTTCCTGCTGTCTGTTTGTAGGGTTCCCTTGGGACTGTCAGGGCAGCAGAGGGTCGAGGGTGGGGCATGTTTGGTCTGGGACACATCCTTAATCGTTCCGCTTTTTTGGAGGCGTCCAGCCACTCCGGGCCACTGATCCCTTGAGACAAAGACTGGCCCTTTTTCCCAGAGAAAAAAAAAAGTGGCCAGCCCAGGTTCCTGCTGTCAGTTTGTAGGGTTCCCTTGGGACTGTCAGGGCAGCACAGGGTTGATGTGGGGACAGGTTGGGTCTGACACATATCCTTGTTCATTTGGATTTTTTGGAGGCGTCCGGCCACTCAGGCCCACAGACCCCACTAGACAAAGACCTGCTTTTTTCTCTGAAAAGGAAAAGTGGTCAGCCAAGATTCCTGATGACAGTTTGTGGGGTTCCCTTGGGAATTTCAGGGCAGCCCAGGGTTGAGGTTGGGGCATGTTTGGTCCTGCACATGTCCTGCTTTGTTTGAATTTTTTGGAGGCGTCTGGCCACTCAGGACCGCAGACCCCTGGAGACAAAGACTGGCCATTTCCCTGGAAAAGAAAAGGGGCCAGCCCAGGTTCCTTCTGTCAGTTTGTAGGGTTTCCTAGGGACTGTCAGGGCAGCAGAGGTTATATGTAGGGGCAGGTTGGGTCTGGGACACATCCTTAATCTTTCAGATTTGTTGGAGGCATCCAGCCACTCAGGGCCACAGGCCCATGGAGACAAGGCCTGGCCCTTTTCCCTGGGACAGAATAGTTGCCAGCCCAGGTTCCTGCTGTCAGTTGATTGAGTTCCCTTGGGAATATCTAGGTAGCACAGGTTTGAAGAGGGGACAGGTTGGGTCTGACACATATCCTTGTTCGTTTGGATTTTTTGGAGGCGTCTGGCCACTCAGGGCCAATGATCCCTTGAGAAAATGACCGGCCTTTTTCCCTGAGAAAAAAAAGTGGCCAGCCCAGGTTCCTGCTGTCAGTTTGTAGGGTTCCCTTGGGACTGTCAGGGCAGCACAGTGTCAAGGGTGGGGCATGTTTGGTCTGGGACACATCCTTAATCGTTCCGCTTTTTTGGAGGCGTCCGGCCACTCCGGGCCACAGATCCCTGGACACAAAGACTGGCCCTTTTCCCTGGGAAAGAAAACTTGCCAGCCCAGGATGCTGATGTCAGTTTGTAGGGTTCCCTTGGGACTGTCAGGGCAGCACAGGGTTGAAGTGGTGGCAGGTTGGGTCTGACACATATCCTTGTTTGTTTGGATTTTTTGGAGGCGTCCTGCCACTCAGGGCCAATGATCCCTTGAGACAAAGACTGGCCTTTTTCCCCGAGAAAAAAAAAGTGGCAAGCCCAGGTTCCTGCTGTCAGTTTGTAGGGTTCCCTTGGGACTGTCAGGGCAGCACAGGGTTGAGGTGGGGACAGGTTGGGTCTGACACATATCCTTGTTCATTTGGATTTTTTGGAGGCGTCCGGCCACTCAGGCCCACAGACCCCACTAGACAAAGACCTGCCTTTTTGTCTGAAAAGGAAAAGTGGTCAGCTGAGATTCCTGATGACAGTTTGTGGGGTTCCCTTGGGAATTTCAGGGCAGCCCAGGGTTGAGGTTGGGGCATGTTTGGTCCTGCACATGTCCTGCTTTGTTTGAATTTTTTGGAGGCGTCTGGCCACTCAGGACCGCAGATCCCTGGACACAAAGACTGGCCCTTTTCCCTGGGAAAGAAAACTTGCCAGCCCAGGATGCTGATGTCAGTTTGTAGGGTTCCCTTGGGACTGTCAGGGCAGCAGAGGTTTGAGGTGGGGGCAGGTTGGGTCTGGGACACATCCTTAATCTTTCAGATTTTTTGGAGGCGTTTGGCCACTCCGGGCCACAGGCCCCTGGAGACAATATCCGGCCCTTTTCCCTGGGAAAGAAAAGTTGCCAGCCCAGGTTGCTGATGTCAGTTTGTAGGGTTCGCTTGGGAGTGCCAGGGCAGCAGAGGTTTGAGGTGGGGGCAGGTTGGGTCTGGGACACATCCTTAATCTTTCAGATTTTTTGGAGGCGTTTGGCCACTCCGGGCCAAAGGCCCCTGGAGACAAAGACCGGCCCTTTTCCTCAGTAAGAAAAGTTGCCAGCCCAGGTTCCTTCTGTCAGTTTGTAGGGTTCCCTTGGGACTGTCAGGGCAGCAGAGGTTTGAGGTGGGGGCAGGTTTGGTCTGGAACGCATCCTTAACCGTTCAGATTTGTTGGAGGCATCCGGCCACTCAGGGCCATAAGCCCCTGGAGACAAGGCGTGGCCCTTTTCCCTGGCACAGAATAGTTTCCAGCCCAGGTTCCTGCTGTCAGTTGATAGAGTTCCCTTGGGAATATCTAGGTAGCACAGGTTTGAAGAGGGGACAGGTTTGGTCTTACACATATCCTTGTTCGTTTCTATTTTTTGGAGGCATCCGGCCACTCAGGGCCAATGATCCCTTGAGACAAAGACTGGCCTTTTTCCCCGAGAAAAAAAAAGTGGCCAGCCCAGGATGCTGCTGTCAGTTTGTAGGGTTCCCTTGGGACTGTCAGGGCAGCACAGGGTCGAGGGTGGGGCATGTTTGGTCTGGGACACATCCTTAATCGTTCCGATTTTTTGGAGACATCCAGCCACTCCGGGCCACAGATCCCTGGACACAAAGACTGGCCCTTTTTCCAGAGAAAAAAATAAGTGGCCAGCCCAGGTTCCTGCTGTCAGTTTGTAGGGTTCCCTTGGGACTGTCAGGGCAGCACAGGGTTGAGGTGGGGACAGGTTGGGTCTGACACATATCCTTGTTTGTTTGGATTTTTTGGAGGCGTCCTGCCACTCAGGGCCAATGATCCCTTGAGACAAAGACTGGCCTTTTTCCCCGAGAAAAAAAAAGTGGCCAGCCCAGGTTCCTGCTGTCAGTTTGTAGGGTTCCCTTGGGACTGTCAGGGCAGCACAGGGTTGAGGTGGGGGCAGGTTGGGTCTGACACATATCCTTGTTCATTTGGATTTTTTGGAGGCGTCCGGCCACTCAGGCCCACAGACCCCACTAGACAAAGACCTGCCTTTTTCTCTGAAAAGGAAAAGTGGTCAGCCGAGATTCCTGCTGTCAGTTTGTGGGGTTCCCTTGGGAATTTCAGGGCAGCCCAGGGTTGAGGTTGGGGCATGTTTGGTCCTGCACATGTCCTGCTTTGTTTGAATTTTTTGGAGGCGTCTGGCCACTCAGGACCGCAGACCCCTGGAGACAAAGACTGGCCATTTTCCCTTGAAAAGAAAAGGGGCCAGCCCAGGATGCTGCTGTCAGTTTGTAGGGTTTCCTAGGGACTGTCAGGGCAGCAGAGGTTATATGTAGGGGCAGGTTGGGTCTGGGACACATCCTTAATCTTTCAGATTTGTTGGAGGCATCCAGCCACTGAGGGCCACAGGCCCATGGAGACAAGGCCTGGCCCTTTTCCCTGGGACAGAATAGTTGCCAGCCCAGGTTCCTGCTGTCAGTTGATTGAGTTCCCTTGAGAATATCTAGGTAGCACAGGTTTGAAGAGGGGACAGGTTGGGTCTGACACATATCCTTGTTCGTTTGGATTTTTTGGAGGCGTCTGGCCACTCAGGGCCAATGATCCCTTGAGAAAATGACCGGCCTTTTTCCCTGAGAAAAAAAAGTGGCCAGCCCAGGTTCCTGCTGTCAGTTTGTAGGGTTCCCTTGGGACTGTCAGGGCAGCAGAGGGTCGAGGGTGGGGCATGTTTGGTCTGGGACACATCCTTAATCGTTCCGCTTTTTTGGAGGCGCCCGGCCACTCCGGGCCACATATCCCTGGACACAAAGACTGGCCCTTTTCCCTGGGAAAGAAAACTTGCCAGCCCAGGATGCTGCTGTCAGTTTGTAGGGTTCCCTTGGGACTGTCAGGGCAGCACAGGGTTGAAGTGGTGGCAGGTTGGGTCTGACACATATCCTTGTTCGTTTGGATTTTTTGGAGACGTCCGGCCACCCAGGGCCAATGATCCCTTGAGACAAAGACTGGCCCTTTTTCCCCGAGAAAAAAAAAGTGGCCAGCCCAGGTTCCTGCTGTCAGTTTGTAGGGTTCCCTTGGGACTGTCAGGGCAGCACAGGGTTGAGGTGGGGGCAGGTTGGGTCTGACACATATCCTTGTTCATTTGGATGTTTTGGAGGCGTCCGGCCACTCAGGCCCACAGACCCCACTAGACAAAGACCTGCATTTTTCTCTGAAAAGGAAAAGTGGTCAGCCGAGATTCCTGCTGTCAGTTTGTGGGGTTCCCTTGGGAATTTCAGGGCAGCCCAGGGTTGAGGTTGGGGCATGTTTGGTCCTGCACATGTCCTGCTTTGTTTGAATTTTTTGGAGGCGTCTGGCCACTCAGGACCGCAGACCCCTGGAGAAAAAGACTGGCCCTTTTCCCTGGGAAAGAAAACTTGCCAGCCCAGGATGCTGATGTCAGTTTGTAGGGTTCCCTTGGGACTGTCAGGGCAGCAGAGGTTTGAGGTGGGGGCAGGTTGGGTCTGGGACACATCCTTAATCTTTCAGATTTGTTGGAGGCGTTTGGCCACTCCGGGCCACAGGCCCCTGGAGACAATATCCGGCCCTTTTCCCTGGGAAAGAAAAGTTGCCAGCCCAGGTTGCTGATGTCAGTTTGTAGGGTTCGCTTGGGAGTGCCAGGGCAGCAGAGGTTTGAGGTGGGGGCAGGTTGGGTCTGGGACACATCCTTAATCTTTCAGATTTTTTGGAGGCGTTTGGCCACTCCGGGCCACAGGCCCCTGGAGACAAAGACCGGCCCTTTTCCTCAGTAAGAAAAGTTGCCAGCCCAGGTTCCTTCTGTCAGTTTGTAGGGTTCCCTTGGGACTGTCAGGGCAGCAGAGGTTTGAGGTGGGGGCAGGTTTGGTCTGGAACGCATCCTTAACCGTTCAGATTTGTTGGAGGGATCCGGCCACTCAGGGCCATAAGCCCCTGGAGACAAGGCGTGGCCCTTTTCCCTGGCACAGAATAGTTGCCAGCCCAGGTTCCTGCTGTCAGTTGATTGAGTTCCCTTGAGAATATCTAGGTAGCACAGGTTTGAAGAGGGGACAGGTTTGGTCTTACACATATCCTTGTTAGTTTCTATTTTTTGGAGGCATCCGGCCACTCAGGGCCAATGATCCCTTGAGACAAAGACTGGCCTTTTTCCCCGAGAAAAAAAGTGTGGCCAGCCCAGGTTCCTGCTGTCTGTTTGTAGGGTTCCCTTGGGACTGTCAGGGCAGCAGAGGGTCGAGGGTGGGGCATGTTTGGTCTGGGACACATCCTTAATCGTTCCGCTTTTTTGGAGGCGTCCAGCCACTCCGGGCCACTGATCCCTTGAGACAAAGACTGGCCCTTTTTCCCAGAGAAAAAAAAAAGTGGCCAGCCCAGGTTCCTGCTGTCAGTTTGTAGGGTTCCCTTGGAACTGTCAGGGCAGCACAGGGTTGAGGTGGGGACAGGTTGGGTCTGACACATATCCTTGTTTGTTTGGATTTTTTGGAGGCGTCCTGCCACTCAGGGCCAATGATCCCTTGAGACAAAGACTGGCCTTTTTCCCCGAGAAAAAAAAAGTGGCCAGCCCAGGTTCCTGCTGTCAGTTTGTAGGGTTCCCTTGGGACTGTCAGGGCAGCACAGGGTTGAGGTGGGGGCAGGTTGGGTCTGACACATATCCTTGTTCATTTGGATTTTTTGGAGGCGTCCGGCCACTCAGGCCCACAGACCCCACTAGACAAAGACCTGCATTTTTCTCTGAAAAGGAAAAGTGGTCAGCCGAGATTCCTGCTGTCAGTTTGTGGGGTTCCCTTGGGAATTTCAGGGCAGCCCAGGGTTGAGGTTGGGGCATGTTTGGTCCTGCACATGTCCTGCTTTGTTTGAATTTTTTGGAGGCGTCTGGCCACTCAGGACCGCAGACCCCTGGAGACAAAGACTGGCCATTTTCCCTGGAAAAGAAAAGGGGCCAGCCCAGGTTCCTTCTATCAGTTTGTAGGGTTTCCTAGGGACTGTCAGGGCAGCAGAGGTTATATGTAGGGGCAGGTTGGGTCTGGGACACATCCTTAATCTTTCAGATTTCTTGGAGGCATCCAGCCACTGAGGGCCACAGGCCCCTGGAGACAAGGCGTGGCCCTTTTCCCTGGGACAGAATAGTTGCCAGCCCAGGTTCCTGCTGTCAGTTGATTGAGTTCCCTTGAGAATATCTAGGTAGCACAGGTTTGAAGAGGGGACAGGTTGGGTCTGACACATATCCTTGTTCGTTTGGATTTTTTGGAGGCGTCTGGACACTCAGGGCCAATGATCCCTTGAGAAAATGACCGGCCTTTTTCCCTGAGAAAAAAAAGTGGCCAGCCCAGGTTCCTGCTGTCAGTTTGTAGGGTTCCCTTGGGACTGTCAGGGCAGCAGAGGGTCGAGGGTGGGGCATGTTTGGTCTGGGACACATCCTTAATCGTTCCGCTTTTTTGGAGGCGTCCGGCCACTTCGGGCCACAGATCCCTGGACACAAAGACTGGCCCTTTTCCCTGGGAAAGAAAACTTGCCAGCCCAGGATGCTGATGTCAGTTTGTAGGGTTCCCTTGGGACTGTCAGGGCAGCACAGAGTTGAAGTGGTGGCAGGTTGGGTCTGACACATATCCTTGTTTGTTTGGATTTTTTGGAGGCGTCCTGCCACTCAGGGCCAATGATCCCTTGAGACAAAGACTGGCCTTTTTCCCCGAGAAAAAAAAAGTGGCAAGCCCAGGTTCCTGCTGTCAGTTTGTAGGGTTCCCTTGGGACTGTCAGGGCAGCACAGGGTTGAGGTGGGGACAGGTTGGGTCTGACACATATCCTTGTTCATTTGGATTTTTTGGAGGCGTCCGGCCACTCAGGCCCACAGACCCCACTAGACAAAGACCTGCCTTTTTGTCTGAAAAGGAAAAGTGGTCAGCTGAGATTCCTGATGACAGTTTGTGGGGTTCCCTTGGGAATTTCAGGGCAGCCCAGGGTTGAGGTTGGGGCATGTTTGGTCCTGCACATGTCCTGCTTTGTTTGAATTTTTTGGAGGCGTCTGGCCACTCAGGACCGCAGATCCCTGGACACAAAGACTGGCCCTTTTCCCTGGGAAAGAAAACTTGCCAGCCCAGGATGCTGATGTCAGTTTGTAGGGTTCCCTTGGGACTGTCAGGGCAGCAGAGGTTTGAGGTGGGGGCAGGTTGGGTCTGGGACACATCCTTAATCTTTCAGATTTTTTGGAGGCGTTTGGCCACTCCGGGCCACAGGCCCCTGGAGACAATATCCGGCCCTTTTCCCTGGGAAAGAAAAGTTGCCAGCCCAGGTTGCTGATGTCAGTTTGTAGGGTTCGCTTGGGAGTGCCAGGGCAGCAGAGGTTTGAGGTGGGGGCAGGTTGGGTCTGGGACACATCCTTAATCTTTCAGATTTTTTGGAGGCGTTTGGCCACTCCGGGCCACAGGCCCCTGGAGACAAAGACCGGCCCTTTTCCTCAGTAAGAAAAGTTGCCAGCCCAGGTTCCTTCTGTCAGTTTGTAGGGTTCCCTTGGGACTGTCAGGGCAGCAGAGGTTTGAGGTGGGGGCAGGTTTGGTCTGGAACGCATCCTTAACCGTTCAGATTTGTTGGAGGCATCCGGCCACTCAGGGCCATAAGCCCCTGGAGACAAGGCGTGGCCCTTTTCCCTGGCACAGAATAGTTTCCAGCCCAGGTTCCTGCTGTCAGTTGATAGAGTTCCCTTGGGAATATCTAGGTAGCACAGGTTTGAAGAGGGGACAGGTTTGGTCTTACACATATCCTTGTTAGTTTCTATTTTTTGGAGGCATCCGGCCACTCAGGGCCAATGATCCCTTGAGACAAAGACTGGCCTTTTTCCCCGAGAAAAAAAATGTGGCCAGCCCAGGTTCCTGCTGTCTGTTTGTAGGGTTCCCTTGGGACTGTCAGGGCAGCAGAGGGTCGAGGGTGGGGCATGTTTGGTCTGGGACACATCCTTAATCGTTCCGCTTTTTTGGAGGCGTCCAGCCACTCCGGGCCACTGATCCCTTGAGACAAAGACTGGCCCTTTTTCCCAGAGAAAAAAAAAAGTGGCCAGCCCAGGTTCCTGCTGTCAGTTTGTAGGGTTCCCTTGGGACTGTCAGGGCAGCACAGGGTTGATGTGGGGACAGGTTGGGTCTGACACATATCCTTGTTCATTTGGATTTTTTGGAGGCGTCCGGCCACTCAGGCCCACAGACCCCACTAGACAAAGACCTGCTTTTTTCTCTGAAAAGGAAAAGTGGTCAGCCAAGATTCCTGATGACAGTTTGTGGGGTTCCCTTGGGAATTTCAGGGCAGCCCAGGGTTGAGGTTGGGGCATGTTTGGTCCTGCACATGTCCTGCTTTGTTTGAATTTTTTGGAGGCGTCTGGCCACTCAGGACCGCAGACCCCTGGAGACAAAGACTGGCCATTTTCCCTGGAAAAGAAAAGGGGCCAGCCCAGGTTCCTTCTATCAGTTTGTAGGGTTTCCTAGGGACTGTCAGGGCAGCAGAGGTTATATGTAGGGGCAGGTTGGGTCTGGGACACATCCTTAATCTTTCAGATTTGTTGGAGGCATCCAGCCACTGAGGGCCACAGGCCCATGGAGACAAGGCGTGGCCCTTTTCCCTGGGACAGAATAGTTGCCAGCCCAGGTTCCTGCTGTCAGTTGATTGAGTTCCCTTGAGAATATCTAGGTAGCACAGGTTTGAAGAGGGGACAGGTTGGGTCTGACACATATCCTTGTTCGTTTGGATTTTTTGGAGGCGTCTGGCCACTCAGGGCCAATGATCCCTTGAGAAAATGACCGGCCTTTTTCCCTGAGAAAAAAAAGTGGCCAGCCCAGGTTCCTGCTGTCAGTTTGTAGGGTTCCCTTGGGACTGTCAGGGCAGCACAGTGTCAAGGGTGGGGCATGTTTGGTCTGGGACACATCCTTAATCGTTCCGCTTTTTTGGAGGCGTCCGGCCACTCCGGGCCACAGATCCCTGGACACAAAGACTGGCCCTTTTCCCTGGGAAAGAAAACTTGCCAGCCCAGGATGCTGATGTCAGTTTGTAGGGTTCCCTTGGGACTGTCAGGGCAGCACAGGGTTGAAGTGGTGGCAGGTTGGGTCTGACACATATCCTTGTTTGTTTGGATTTTTTGGAGGCGTCCTGCCACTCAGGGCCAATGATCCCTTGAGACAAAGACTGGCCTTTTTCCCCGAGAAAAAAAAAGTGGCAAGCCCAGGTTCCTGCTGTCAGTTTGTAGGGTTCCCTTGGGACTGTCAGGGCAGCACAGGGTTGAGGTGGGGACAGGTTGGGTCTGACACATATCCTTGTTCATTTGGATTTTTTGGAGGCGTCCGGCCACTCAGGCCCACAGACCCCACTAGACAAAGACCTGCCTTTTTGTCTGAAAAGGAAAAGTGGTCAGCTGAGATTCCTGATGACAGTTTGTGGGGTTCCCTTGGGAATTTCAGGGCAGCCCAGGGTTGAGGTTGGGGCATGTTTGGTCCTGCACATGTCCTGCTTTGTTTGAATTTTTTGGAGGCGTCTGGCCACTCAGGACCGCAGATCCCTGGACACAAAGACTGGCCCTTTTCCCTGGGAAAGAAAACTTGCCAGCCCAGGATGCTGATGTCAGTTTGTAGGGTTCCCTTGGGACTGTCAGGGCAGCAGAGGTTTGAGGTGGGGGCAGGTTGGGTCTGGGACACATCCTTAATCTTTCAGATTTTTTGGAGGCGTTTGGCCACTCCGGGCCACAGGCCCCTGGAGACAATATCCGGCCCTTTTCCCTGGGAAAGAAAAGTTGCCAGCCCAGGTTGCTGATGTCAGTTTGTAGGGTTCGCTTGGGAGTGCCAGGGCAGCAGAGGTTTTGAGGTGGGGGCAGGTTGGGTCTGGGACACATCCTTAATCTTTCAGATTTTTTGGAGGCGTTTGGCCACTCCGGGCCACAGGCCCCTGGAGACAAAGACCGGCCCTTTTCCTCAGTAAGAAAAGTTGCCAGCCCAGGTTCCTTCTGTCAGTTTGTAGGGTTCCCTTGGGACTGTCAGGGCAGCAGAGGTTTGAGGTGGGGGCAGGTTTGGTCTGGAACGCATCCTTAACCGTTCAGATTTGTTGGAGGCATCCGGCCACTCAGGGCCATAAGCCCCTGGAGACAAGGCGTGGCCCTTTTCCCTGGCACAGAATAGTTTCCAGCCCAGGTTCCTGCTGT
Source organism: Anomalospiza imberbis (assembly GCF_031753505.1). Classification (NCBI taxonomy): domain Eukaryota; kingdom Metazoa; phylum Chordata; class Aves; order Passeriformes; family Viduidae; genus Anomalospiza; species Anomalospiza imberbis. Next base: position 90,290 of record NW_027099991.1, read on the forward strand.
CAGTTGATAGAGTTCCCTTGGGAATATCTAGGTAGCACAGGTTTGAAGAGGGGACAGGTTTGGTCTTACACATATCCTTGTTAGTTTCTATTTTTTGGAGGCATCCGGCCACTCAGGGCCAATGATCCCTTGAGACAAAGACTGGCCTTTTTCCCCGAGAAAAAAAATGTGGCCAGCCCAGGTTCCTGCTGTCTGTTTGTAGGGTTCCCTTGGGACTGTCAGGGCAGCAGAGGGTCGAGGGTGGGGCATGTTTGGTCTGGGACACATCCTTAATCGTTCCGCTTTTTTGGAGGCGTCCAGCCACTCCGGGCCACTGATCCCTTGAGACAAAGACTGGCCCTTTTTCCCAGAGAAAAAAAAAAAGTGGCCAGCCCAGGTTCCTGCTGTCAGTTTGTAGGGTTCCCTTGGGACTGTCAGGGCAGCACAGGGTTGATGTGGGGACAGGTTGGGTCTGACACATATCCTTGTTCATTTGGATTTTTGGAGGCGTCCGGCCACTCAGGCCCACAGACCCCACTAGACAAAGACCTGCTTTTTTCTCTGAAAAGGAAAAGTGGTCAGCCAAGATTCTGATGACAGTTTGTGGGGTTCCCTTGGGAATTTCAGGGCAGCCCAGGGTTGAGGTTGGGGCATGTTTGGTCCTGCACATGTCCTGCTTTGTTTGAATTTTTGGAGGCGTCTGGCCACTCAGGACCGCAGACCCCTGGAGACAAAGACTGGCCATTTCCCTGGAAAGAAAAGGGGCCAGCCCAGGTTCCTTCTATCAGTTTGTAGGGTTTCCTAGGGACTGTCAGGGCAGCAGAGGTTATATGTAGGGGCAGGTGGGTCTGGGACACATCCTTAATCTTTCAGATTTGTTGGAGGCATCCAGCCACTGAGGGCCACAGGCCCATGGAGACAAGGCCCGTGGCCCTTTTCCCTGGGACAGAATAGTTGCCAGCCCAGGTTCCTGCTGTCAGTTGATTGAGTTCCCTTGAGAATATCTAGGTAGCACAGGTTTGAGAGGGGACAGGTTGGGTCTGACACATATCCTTGTTCGTTTGGATTTTTTGGAGGCGTCCTGCCACTCCAGGGCCAATGATCCCTTGAGAAAATGACCGGCCTTTTTCCCTGAGAAAAAAAAGTGGCCAGCCCAGGTTCCTGCTGTCAGTTTGTAGGGTTCCCTTGGGACTGTCAGGGGCAGCACAGTGTCAAGGGTGGGGCATGTTTGGTCTGGGACACATCCTTAATCGTTCCGCTTTTTTGGAGGCGTCCGGCCACTCCGGGCCACAGATCCCTGGACACAAAGACTGGCCCTTTTCCCTGGGAAAGAAAACTTGCCAGCCCAGGATGCTGATGTCAGTTTGTAGGGTTCCCTTGGGACTGTCAGGGCAGCACAGGTTGAAGTGGTGGCAGGTTGGGTCTGACACATATCCTTGTTTGTTTGGATTTTTTGGAGGCGTCCTGCCACTCAGGGCCAATGATCCCTTGAGACAAAGACTGGCCTTTTTCCCCGAGAAAAAAAAAAGTGGCAAGCCCAGGTTCCTGCTGTCAGTTTGTAGGGTTCCCTTGGGACTGTCAGGGCAGCACAGGGTTGAGGTGGGGGCAGGTTGGGTCTGACACATATCCTTGTTCATTTGGATTTTTTGGAGGCGTCCGGCCACTCAGGCCCACAGACCCCACTAGACAAAGACCTGCCTTTTTGTCTGAAAAGGAAAAGTGGTCAGCTGAGATTCCTGATGACAGTTTGTGGGGTTCCCTTGGGAATTTCAGGGCAGCCCAGGGTTGAGGTTGGGGCATGTTTGGTCCTGCACATGTCCTGCTTTGTTTGAATTTTTTGGAGGCGTCTGGCCACTCAGGACCGCAGATCCCTGGACACAAAGACTGGCCCTTTTCCCTGGAAAGAAAACTTGCCAGCCCAGGATGCTGATGTCAGTTTGTAGGGTTCCCTTTGGACTGTCAGGGCAGCAGAGGTTTGAGGTGGGGGCAGGTTGGGTCTGGGACACATCCTTAATCTTTCAGATTTTTTAGGAGGCGTTTGGCCACTCCGGGCCACAGGCCCCTGGAGACAATATCCGGCCCTTTTCCCTGGGAAAGAAAACTTGCGAGCCCAGGTTGCTGATGTCAGTTTGTAGGGTTCGCTTGGGAGTGCCAGGGCAGCAGAGGTTTGAGGTGGGGGCAGGTTGGGTCTGGGACACATCCTTAATCTTTCAGATTTTTTGGAGGCGTTTGGCCACTCGGGCCACAGGCCCCTGGAGACAAAGACCGGCCCTTTTCCTCAGTAAGAAAAGTTGCCAGGCCCAGGTTCCTTCTGTCAGTTTGTAGGTTCCCTTGGGACTGTCAGGGCAGCAGAGGTTTGAGGTGGGGGCAGGTTTGGTCTGGAACGCATCCTTAACCGTTCAGATTTGTTGGAGGCATCCGGCCACTCAGGGCCATAAGCCCCTGGAGACAAGGCGTGGCCCTTTTCCCTGGCACAGAATAGTTTCCAGCCCAGGTTCCTGCTGTCAGTGATAGAGTTCCCCTTGGGAATATCTAGGTAGCACAGGTTGAAGAGGGGACAGGTTTGGTCTTACACATATCCTTGTTAGTTTCTATTTTTTGGAGGCATCCGGCCACTCAGGGCCAATGATCCCTTGAGACAAAGACTGGCCTTTTTCCCCGAGAAAAAAAATGTGGCCAGCCCAGGTTCCTGCTGTCTGTTTGTAGGGTTCCCTTGGGACTGTCAGGGCAGCAGAGGGTCGAGGGTGGGGCATGTTTGGTCTGGGACACATCCTTAATCGTTCGCTTTTTTGGGAGGCGTCCAGCCACTCCGGGCCCACTGATCCCTTGAGACAAAGACTGGCCCTTTTTCCCAGAGAAAAAAAAAAGTGGCCAGCCCAGGTTCCTGCTGTCAGTTTGTAGGGTTCCCTTGGGACTGTCAGGGCAGCACAGGGTTGATGTGGGGACAGGTTGGGTCTGACACATATCCTTGTTCATTTGGATTTTTTGGAGGCGTCCGGCCACTCAGGCCCACAGACCCCACTAGACAAAGACCTGCTTTTTTCTCTGAAAAGGAAAAGTGGTCAGCCAAGATTCCTGATGACAGTTTGTGGGGTCCCCTCTGGAATTTCAGGGCAGCCCAGGGTTGAGGTTGGGGCATGTTTGGTCCTGCACATGTCCTGCTTTGTTTGAATTTTTTGGAGGCGTCTGGCCACTCAGGACCCGCAGACCCCTGGAGACAAAGACTGGCCATTTCCCTGGAAAAGAAAAGGGGCCAGCCCAGGTTCCTTCTGTCAGTTTGTAGGGTTTCCTAGGGACTGTCAGGGCAGCAGAGGTTATATGTAGGGGCAGGTTGGGTCTGGGACACATCCTTAATCTTTCAGATTTGTTGGAGGCATCCAGCCACTCCAGGGCCACAGGGCCCATGGAGACAAGGCCTGGCCCTTTTCCCTGGGACAGAATAGTTGCCAGCCCAGGTTCCTGCTGTCAGTTGATTGAGTTCCCTTGGGAATATCTAGGTAGCACAGGTTTGAAGAGGGGACAGGTGGGTCTGACATCATATCCTTGTTCGTTTGGATTTTTTGGAGGCGTCTGGCCCACTCAGGGCCCAATGATCCCTTGAGAAATGACCGGCCTTTTTCCCTGAGAAAAAAAGTGGCCAGCCCAGGTTCCTGCTGTCAGTTTGTAGGGTTCCCTTGGGACTGTCAGGGCAGCACAGTGTCAAGGGTGGGGCATGTTTGGTCTGGGACACATCCTTAATCGTTCCGCTTTTTTGGAGGCGTCCGGCCACTCCGGGCCACAGATCCCTGGACACAAAGACTGGCCCTTTTCCCTGGGAAAGAAAACTTGCCCAGCCCAGGATGCTGATGTCAGTTTGTAGGGTTCCCTTGGGACTGTCAGGGCAGCACAGGGTTGAAGTGGTGGCAGGTTGGGTCTGACACATATCCTTGTTTGTTTGGATTTTTTGGAGGCGTCCCTGCCACTCAGGGCCAATGATCCCTTGAGACAAAGACTGGCCTTTTTCCCCGAGAAAAAAAAGTGGCAAGCCCAGGTTCCTGCTGTCAGTTTGTAGGGTTCCCTTGGGACTGTCAGGGCAGCACAGGGTTGAGGTGGGGGCAGGTTGGGTCTGACACATATCCTTGTTCATTTGGATTTTTTGGAGGCGTCCGGGCCACTCAGGCCCACAGACCCCACTAGACAAAGACCTGCCTTTTTGTCTGAAAAGGAAAAGTGGTCAGCTGAGATTCCTGATGACAGTTTGTGGGTTCCCTTGGGAATTTCAGGGCAGCCCAGGGTTGAGGTTGGGGCATGTTTGGTCCTGCACATGTCCTGCTTTGTTTGAATTTTTTGGAGGCGTCTGGCCACTCAGGACCGCAGATCCCTGGACACAAAGACTGGCCCTTTTCCTGGGAAAGAAAACTTGCCAGCCCAGGATGCTGATGTCAGTTAGTAGGGTTCCCTTGGGACTGTCAGGGCAGCAGAGGTTTGAGGTGGGGGCAGGTTGGGTCTGGGACACATCCTTAATCTTTCAGATTTTTTGGAGGCGTTTGGCCACTCCGGGCCACAGGCCCCTGGAGACAATATCCGGCCCTTTTCCCTGGGAAAGAAAAGTTGCCAGCCCAGGTTGCTGATGTCAGTTTGTAGGGTTCGCTTGGGAGTGCCAGGGCAGCAGAGGTTTGAGGTGGGGGCAGGTTGGGTCTGGGACAACATCCTTAATCTTTCAGATTTTTTGGAGGCGTTTGGCCACTCGGGCCACAGGCCCCTGGAGACAAAGACCGGCCCTTTTCCTCAGTAAGAAAAGTTGCCAGCCCAGGTTCCTTCTGTCAGTTTGTAGGGTTCCCTTGGGACTGTCAGGGCAGCAGAGGTTTGAGGTGGGGGCAGGTTTGGTCTGGAACGCATCCTTAACCGTTCAGATTTGTTGGAGGCATCCGGCCACTCAGGGCCATAAGCCCCTGGAGACAAGGCGTGGCCCTTTTCCCTGGCACAGAATAGTTTCCAGCCCAGGTTCCTGCTGTCAGTTGATAGAGTTCCCTTGGGAATATCTAGGTAGCACAGGTTTGAAGAGGGGACAGGTTTGGTCTTACACATATCCTTGTTAGTTTCTATTTTTTGGAGGCATCCGGCCACTCAGGGCCAATGATCCCTTGAGACAAAGACTGAGCCTTTTTCCCCGAGAAAAAAATGTGGCCAGCCCAGGTTCCTGCTGTCTGTTTGTAGGGTTCCCCTTGGGACTGTCAGGGCAGCAGAGGGTCGAGGGTGGGGCATGTTTGGTCTGGGACACATCCTTAATCGTTCCGCTTTTTTGGAGGCGTCCAGCCACTCCGGGCCACTGATCCCTTGAGACAAAGACTGGCCCTTTTTCCCAGAGAAAAAAAAAGTGGCCAGCCCAGGTTCCTGCTGTCAGTTTGTAGGGTTCCCTTGGGACTGTCAGGGCAGCACAGGGTTGATGTGGGGACAGGTTGGTCTGACACATATCCCTTGTTCATTTGGATTTTTGGAGGCGTCCGGCCACTCAGGCCCACAGACCCCACTAGACAAAGACCTGCTTTTTTCTCTGAAAAGGAAAAGTGGTCAGCCAAGATCCTGATGACAGTTTGTGGGTTCCCTTGGGAATTTCAGGGCAGCCCAGGGTTGAGGTTGGAGCATGTTTGGTCCTGCACATGTCCTGCTTAGTTTGAATTTTTTGGAGGCGTCTGGCCACTCAGGACCGCAGACCCCTGGAGACAAAGACTGGCCATTTCCCTGGAAAAGAAAAGGGGCCAGCCCAGGTTCCTTCTGTCAGTTTGTAGGGTTTCCTAGGGACTGTCAGGGCAGCAGAGGTTATATGTAGGGGCAGGTTGGGTCTGGGACACATCCTTAATCTTTCAGATTTGTTGGAGGCATCCAGCCACTCAGGGCCACAGGCCCATGGAGACAAGGCCTGGCCCTTTTCCCTGGGACAGAAAACTTGCCAGCCCAGGTTCCTGCTGTCAGTTGATTGAGTTCCCTTGGGAATATCTAGGTAGCACAGGTTTGAAGAGGGGACAGGTTGGGTCTGACACATATCCTTGTTCGTTTGGATTTTTTGGAGGCGTCTGGCCACTCAGGGCCAATGATCCCTTGAGAAAATGACCGGCCTTTTTCCCTGAGAAAAAAAAGTGGCCAGCCCAGGTTCCTGCTGTCAGTTTGTAGGGTTCCCTTGGGACTGTCAGGGCAGCACAGTGTCAAGGGTGGGGCATGTTTGGTCTGGGACACATCCTTAATCGTTCCGCTTTTTTGGAGGCGTCCGGCCACTCCGGGCCACAGATCCCTGGACACAAAGACTGGCCCTTTTCCCTGGGAAAGAAAACTTGCCAGCCCAGGATGCTGATGTCAGTTTGTAGGGTTCCCTTGGGACTGTCAGGGCAGCACAGGGTTGAAGTGGTGGCAGGTTGGGTCTGACACATATCCTTGTTTGTTTGGATTTTTTGGAGTCGTCCTGCCACTCAGGGCCAATGATCCCTTGAGACAAAGACTGGCCTTTTTCCCCGAGAAAAAAAAAGTGGCAAGCCCAGGTTCCTGCTGTCAGTTTGTAGGGTTCCCTTGGGACTGTCAGGGCAGCACAGGGTTGAGGTGGGGGCAGGTTGGGTCTGACACATATCCTTGTTCATTTGGATTTTTTGGAGGCGTCCGGCCACTCAGGCCCACAGACCCCACTAGACAAAGACCTGCCTTTTTGTCTGAAAAGGAAAAGTGGTCAGCTGAGATTCCTGATGACAGTTTGTGGGGTTCCCTTGGGAATTTCAGGGCAGCCCAGGGTTGAGGTTGGGGCATGTTTGGTCCTGCACATGTCCTGCTTTGTTTGAATTTTTTGGAGGCGTCTGGCCACTCAGGACCGCAGATCCCTGGACACAAAGACTGGCCCTTTTCCCTGGGAAAGAAAACTTGCCAGCCCAGGATGCTGATGTCAGTTTGTAGGGTTCCCTTGGGACTGTCAGGGCAG
>NW_027099992.1:0-96483 GCF_031753505.1 Anomalospiza imberbis
CCGCGGTTTGCAAAGAAAGAGGATTTGCTGCACATTCCAAGGACACGGCTGTTTCTGAGGCAATCTGCAACCTGCTGTCAGATGGAAGTGCTCTCTGCCCTCTCCTGCCCAGCTCTAGGTACTAGCGGGCACTTTCCAGCCTGGCCGAAGCAAACAACCTCGAGAGATGTCACAGAGCCTAAGTGGAGCACAGATGCTCAAAAGCAGCAAAGCTGAAGAGCCTGGCTCAGCTTCACTAGTGTGCAATTGACTGACTGCGAAAAACAAAGCAGCAGAGCACCGGGCTTCTGGGCGCTGTGAAGGCAATTGCCAAAACCAGGCAGCTGTTCCTTCCCAAGCACAGGCAGCTGCCCATGTTCTTGCTTGTCGACAAACTCACCGCTGCCCTTCTTTTCAGCAGCTGCCACCGTCTTCGGTGCATCTCGGAGCCTCTGGCGACGAGCAAGATTTGCCAAGGTGGGACACATCAGGACCAAGTAAAAACCCAGGCAAGTTGTCCTGGAACGCTTTCCATTCGCTTGCCGAGAGTGAATTCAAGAGGCAGGAGAGCGGCAGCCACTGTCCTCTGGCAGTCGGAAGGCTTCACACACAAGCCCGCTTCTTTGCGGCTTCGTTCTTCGCCTCTTCTAAGCAACCGCGATCTCTGCTTCTCGGAGGCGAAGAAGCGGCTAATTTGCGCACAGCTCAGTAAAGCGGCAGCGGAGCGCTCCGGAGCGCCGCTTCAAGCCGAAAGACCCCGGGAAACGGCACTTTCTTCCGGATAGCTCCGGAGCCGCGCTTCTGCTTCTCTAGTCATCTCTAGCTTAGTGAAAATCTTTCCCACTCCAGTTGGCAAGGGGAGAGTGTACCTGCACTGCACACTAACCGCGGTTTGCAAAGAAAGAGGATTTGCTGCACATTCTAAGGACACGGCTGTTTCTGAGGCAATCTGCAACCTGCTGTCAGATGGAAGTGCTCTCTGCCCTCTCCTGCCCAGCTCTAGGTACTAGCGGGCACTTTCCAGCCTGGCCGAAGCAAACAACCTCGAGAGATGTCACAGAGCCTAAGTGGAGCACAGATGCTCAAAAGCAGCAAAGCTGAAGAGCCTGGCTCAGCTTCACTAGTGTGCAATTGACTGACTGCGAAAAACAAAGCAGCAGAGCACCGGGCTTCTGGGCGCTGTGAAGGCAATTGCCAAAACCAGGCAGCTGCTCCTTCCCAAGCACAGGCAGCTGCCCATGTTCTTGCTTGTCGACAAACTCACCGCTGCCCTTCTTTTCAGCAGCTGCCACCGTCTTCGGTGCATCTCGGAGCCTCTGGCGACGAGCAAGACTTGCCAAGGTGGGACACATCAGGACCAAGTCAAAACCCAGGCAAGTTGTCCTGGAACGCTTTCCATTCGCTTGCCGAGAGTGAATTCAAGAGGCAGGAGAGCGGCAGCCACTGTCCTCCGGCAGTCTGAAGGCTTCACACACAAGCCCGCTTCTTTGCGGCTTCGTTCTTCGCCTCTTCCAAGCAACCGCGATCTCTGCTTCTCGGAGGCGAAGAAGCGGCTAATTCGCGCACAGCTCAGTAAAGCGGCAGCAAAGCGCTCCGGAGCCCCGCTTCAAGCCGAAAGACGCCGGGAAGCGGCACTTTCCTCCGGATAGCTCCGGAGCCGCGCTTCTGCTTCTCTAGTCATCTCTAGCTTAGCGAAAAGCTTTCCCACTCCATTTGGCAAGGGGAGAGCCTACCTGCACTGCACACTAACCGCGGATTGCAAAGAAAGAGGATTTGCTGCACATTCCAAGGACACGGCTCTTTCCGAGGCAATCTGCAACCTGCTGTCAGATGGAAGTGCTCTCTGCCCTCTCCTGCCCAGCTCTAGGTACTAGCGGGCACTTTCCAGCCTGGCCGAAGCAAACAACCTCGAGAGATGTCACAGAGCCTAAGTGGAGCACAGATGCTCAAAAGCAGCAAAGCTGAAGAGCCTGGCTCAGCTTCACTAGTGTGCAATTGACTGACTGCGAAAAACAAAGCAGCAGAGCACCGGGCTTCTGGGCGCTGTGAAGGCAATTGCCAAAACCAGGCAGCTGCTCCTTCCCAAGCACAGGCAGCTGCCTATGTTCTTGCTTGTCGACAAACTCACCGCTGCCCTTCTTTTCAGCAGCTGCCACCGTCTTCTGTGCATCTCGGAGCCTCTGGCGACGAGCAAGACTTGCCAAGGTGGGACGCATCAGGACCAAGTCAAAACCCAGGCAAGTTGTCCTGGAACGCTTTCCATTCGCTTGCCAAGAGTGAATTCAAGAGGCAGGAGAGCGGCAGCCACTGTCCTCTGGCAGTCGGAAGGCTTCACACACAAGCCCGCTTCTTTGAGGCTTCGTTCTTCGCCTCTTCTAAGCAACCGCGATCTCTGCTTCTCGGAGGCGAAGAAGCGGCTAATTTGCGCACAGCTCAGTAAAGCGGCAGCGGAGCGCTCCGGAGCGCCGCTTCAAGCCGAAAGACCCCGGGAAACGGCACTTTCTTCCGGATAGCTCCGGAGCCGCGCTTCTGCTTCTCTAGTCATCTCTAGCTTAGTGAAAATCTTTCCCACTCCAGTTGGCAAGGGGAGAGTGTACCTGCACTGCACACTAACCGCGGTTTGCAAAGAAAGAGGATTTGCTGCACATTCCAAGGACACGGCTGTTTCTGAGGCAATCTGCAACCTGCTGTCAGATGGAAGTGCTCTCTGCCCTCTCCTGCCCAGCTCTAGGTACTAGCGGGCACTTGCTAGCCTGGGCGAGGCAAACAACCTCGAGAGATGTCACAGAGCCTAAGTGGAGCACAGATGCTCAAAAGCAGCAAAGCTGAAGAGCCTGGCTCAGCTTCACTAGTGTGCAATTGACTGACTGCGAAAAACAAAGCAGCAGAGCACCGGGCTTCTGGGCGCTGTGAAGGCAATTGCCAAAACCAGGCAGCTGTTCCTTCCCAAGCACAGGCAGCTGCCCATGTTCTTGCTTGTCGACAAACTCACCGCTGCCCTTCTTTTCAGCAGCTGCCACCGTCTTCGGTGCATCTCGGAGCCTCTGGCGACGAGCAAGATTTGCCAAGGTGGGACACATCAGGACCAAGTAAAAACCCAGGCAAGTTGTCCTGGAACGCTTTCCATTCGCTTGCCGAGAGTGAATTCAAGAGGCAGGAGAGCGGCAGCCACTGTCCTCTGGCAGTCGGAAGGCTTCACACACAAGCCCGCTTCTTTGCGGCTTCGTTCTTCGCCTCTTCTAAGCAACCGCGATCTCTGCTTCTCGGAGGCGAAGAAGCGGCTAATTTGCGCAGAGCTCAGTAAAGCGGCAGCGGAGCGCTCCGGAGCGCCGCTTCAAGCCGAAAGACCCCGGGAAACGGCACTTTCCTCCGGATAGCTCCGGAGCCGCGCTTCTGCTTCTCTAGTCATCTCTAGCTTAGTGAAAATCTTTCCCACTCCAGTTGGCAAGGGGAGAGTGTACCTGCACTGCACACTAACCGCGGTTTGCAAAGAAAGAGGATTTGCTGCACATTCCAAGGACACGGCTGTTTCTGAGGCAATCTGCAACCTGCTGTCAGATGGAAGTGCTCTCTGCCCTCTCCTGCCCAGCTCTAGGTACTAGCGGGCACTTTCCAGCCTGGCCGAAGCAAACAACCTCGAGAGATGTCACAGAGCCTAAGTGGAGCACAGATGCTCAAAAGCAGCAAAGCTGAAGAGCCTGGCTCAGCTTCACTAGTGTGCAATTGACTGACTGCGAAAAACAAAGCAGCAGAGCACCGGGCTTCTGGGCGCTGTGAAGGCAATTGCCAAAACCAGGCAGCTGTTCCTTCCCAAGCACAGGCAGCTGCCCATGTTCTTGCTTGTCGACAAACTCGCCGCTGCCCTTCTTTTCAGCAGCTGCCACCGTCTTCGGTGCATCTCGGAGCCTCTGGCGACGAGCAAGACTTGCCAAGGTGGGACGCATCAGGACAAAGTCAAAACCCAGGCAAGTTGTCCTGGAACGCTTTCCATTCGCTTGCCGAGAGTGAATTCAAGAGGCAGGAGAGCGGCAGCCACTGTCCTCCGGCAGTCTGAAGGCTTCACACACAAGCCCGCTTCTTTGCGGCTTCGTTCTTCGCCTCTTCTAAGCAACCGCGATCTCTGCTTCTCGGAGGCGAAGAAGCGGCTAATTCGCGCACAGCTCAGTAAAGCGGCAGCGGAGCGCTCCGGAGCGCCGCTTCAAGCCGAAAGACGCCGGGAAGCGGCACTTTCTTCCGGATAGCTCCGGAGCCGCGCTTCTGCTTCTCTAGTCATCTCTAGCTTAGCGAAAATCTTTCCCACTCCATTTGGCAAGGGGAGAGTGTACCTGCACTGCACACTAAGTGCGGTTTGCAAAGAAAGAGGATTTGCTGCACATTCCAAGGACACGGCTGTTTCTGAGGCAATCTGCAACCTGCTGTCAGATGGAAGTGCTCTCTGCCCTCTCCTGCCCAGCTCTAGGTACTAGCGGGCACTTTCCAGCCTGGCCGAGGCAAACAACCTCCAGAGATGTCACAGAGCCTAAGTGGAGCACAGATGCTCAAAAGCAGCAAAGCTGAAGAGCCTGGCTCAGCTTCACTAGTGTGCAATTGACTGACTGCGAAAAAAAAGCAGCAGAGCACCGGGCTTCTGGGCGCTGTGAAGGCAATTGCCAAAACCAGGCAGCTGCTCCTTCCCAAGCACAGGCAGCTGCCTATGTTCTTGCTTGTCGACAAACTCACCGCTGCCCTTCTTTTCAGCAGCTGCCACCGTCTTCGGTGCATCTCGGAGCCTCTGGCGACGAGCAAGACTTGCCAAGGTGGGACACATCAGGACCAAGTCAAAACCCAGGCAAGTTGTCCTGGAACGCTTTCCATTCGCTTGCCGAGAGTGAATTCAAGAGGCAGGAGAGCGGCAGCCACCGTCCTCCGGCATTCGGAAGGCTTCGCACACAAGCCCGCTTCTTTGCGGCTTCGTTCTTCGCCTCTTCTAAGCAACCGCGATCTCTGCTTCTCGGAGGCGAAGAAGCGGCTAATTCGCGCACAGCTCAGTAAAGCGGCAGCGGAGCGCTCCGGAGCGCCGCTTCAAGCCGAAAGACGCCGGGAAGCGGCACTTTCCTCCGGATAGCTCCGGAGCCGCGCTTCTGCTTCTCTAGTCATCTCTAGCTTAGCGAAAAGCTTTCCCACTCCATTTGGCAAGGGGAGAGTGTACCTGCACTGCACACTAAGTGCGGTTTGCAAAGAAAGAGGATTTGCTGCACATTCCAAGGACACGGCTGTTTCTGAGGCAATCTGCAACCTGCTGTCAGATGGAAGTGCTCTCTGCCCTCTCCTGCCCAGCTCTAGGTACTAGCGGGCACTTTCCAGCCTGGCCGAAGCAAACAACCTCCAGAGATGTCACAGAGCATAAGGGGAGCACAGATGCTCAAAAGCAGCAAAGCTGAAGAGCCTGGCTCAGCTTCACTAGTGTGCAATTGACTGACTGCGAAAAAAAAAGCAGCAGAGCACCGGGCTTCTGGGCGCTGTGAAGGCAATTGCCAAAACCAGGCAGCTGCTCCTTCCCAAGCACAGGCAGCTGCCTATGTTCTTGCTTGTCGACAAACTCACCGCTGCCCTTCTTTTCAGCAGCTGCCACCGTCTTCTGTGCATCTCGCAGCCTCTGGCGACGAGCAAGACTTGCCAAGGTGGGAGGCATCAGGACCAAGTCAAAACCCAGGCAAGTTGTCCTGGAACGCTTTCCATTCGCTTGCCGAGAGTGAATTCAAGAGGCAGGAGAGCGGCAGCCACTGTCCTCCGGCAGTCGGAAGGCTTCACACACAAGCCCGCTTCTTGCGGCTTCGTTCTTCGCCTCTTCTAAGCAACCGCGATCTCTGCTTCTCGGAGGCGAAGAAGCGGCTAATTTGCGCAGAGCTCAGTAAAGTGGCAGCGGAGCGCTCCGGAGCGCCGCTTCAAGCCGAAAGACCCCGGGAAACGGCACTTTCTTCCGGATAGCTCCGGAGCCGCGCTTCTGCTTCTCTAGTCATCTCTAGCTTAGCGAAAAGCTTTCCCACTCCATTTGGCAAGGGGAGAGCCTACCTGCACTGCACACTAACCGCGGATTGCAAAGAAAGAGGATTTGCTGCACATTCCAAGGACACGGCTCTTTCCGAGGTAATCTGCAACCTGCTGTCAGATGGAAGTGCTCTCTGCCCTCTCCTGCCCAGCTCTAGGTACTAGCGGGCACTTTCCAGCCTGGCCGAGGCAAACAACCTCGAGAGATGTCACAGAGCCTAAGTGGAGCACAGATGCTCAAAAGCAGCAAAGCTGAAGAGCCTGGCTCAGCTTCACTAGTGTGCAATTGACTGACTGTGAAAAACAAAGCAGCAGAGCACCGGGCTTCTGGGCGCTGTGAAGGCAATTGCCAAAACCAGGCAGCTGCTCCTTCCCAAGCACAGGCAGCTGCCCATGTTCTTGCTTGTCGACAAACTCACCGCTGCCCTTCTTTTCAGCAGCTGCCACCGTCTTCGGTGCATCTCGGAGCCTCTGGCGACGAGCAAGACTTGCCAAGGTGGGACACATCAGGACCAAGTCAAAACCCAGGCAAGTTGTCCTGGAACGCTTTCCATTCGCTTGCCGAGAGTGAATTCAAGAGGCAGGAGAGCGGCAGCCACTGTCCTCTGGCAGTCGGAAGGCTTCGCACACAAGCAGGCTTCTTTGCGGCTTCGTTCTTCGCCTCTTCTAAGCAACCGCGATCTCTGCTTCTCGGAAGCGAAGAAGCGGCTAATTCGCGCACAGCTCAGTAAAGCGGCAGCGGAGCGCTCCGGAGCGCCGCTTCAAGCCGAAAGACGCCGGGAAGCGGCACTTTCCTCCGGATAGCTCCGGAGCCGCGCTTCTGCTTCTCTAGTCATCTCTAGCTTAGCGAAAAGCTTTCCCACTCCATTTGGCAAGGGGAGAGTGTACCTGCACTGCACACTAAGTGCGGTTTGCAAAGAAAGAGGATTTGCTGCACATTCCAAGGACACGGCTGTTTCTGAGGCAATCTGCAACCTGCTGTCAGATGGAAGTGCTCTCTGCCCTCTCCTGCCCAGCTCTAGGTACTAGCGGGCACTTTCCAGCCTGGGCGAGGCAAACAACCTCCAGAGATGTCACAGAGCCTAAGTGGAGCACAGATGCTCAAAAGCAGCAAAGCTGAAGAGCCTGGCTCAGCTTCACTAGTGTGCAATTGACTGACTGCGAAAAACAAAGCAGCAGAGCACCGGGCTTCTGGGCGCTGTGAAGGCAATTGCCAAAACCAGGCAGCTGCTCCTTCCCAAGCACAGGCAGCTGCCTATGTTCTTGCTTGTCGACAAACTCACCGCTGCCCTTCTTTTCAGCAGCTGCCACCGTCTTCGGTGCATCTCGGAGCCTCTGGCGACGAGCAAGACTTGCCAAGGTGGGAGGCATCAGGACCAAGTCAAAACCCAGGCAAGTTGTCCTGGAACGCTTTCCATTCGCTTGCCGAGAGTGAATTCAACAGGCAGGAGAGCGGCAGCCACTGTCCTCTGGCAGTCGGAAGGCTTCACACACAAGCCCGCTTCTTTGCGGCTTCGTTCTTCGCCTCTTCTAAGCAACCGCGATCTCTGCTTCTCGGAGGCGAAGAAGCGGCTAATTTGCGCAGAGCTCAGTAAAGTGGCAGCGGAGCGCTCCGGAGCGCCGCTTCAAGCCGAAAGACCCCGGGAAACGGACTTTCTTCCGGATAGCTCCGGAGCCGCGCTTCTGCTTCTCTAGTCATCTCTAGCTTAGTGAAAATCTTTCCCACTCCAGTTGGCAAGGGGAGAGTGTACCTGCACTGCACACTAACCGCGGTTTGCAAAGAAAGAGGATTTGCTGCACATTCCAAGGACACGGCTGTTTCTGAGGCAATCTGCAACCTGCTGTCAGATGGAAGTGCTCTCTGCCCTCTCCTGCCCAGCTCTAGGTACTAGCGGGCACTTGCTAGCCTGGGCGAGGCAAACAACCTCGAGAGATGTCACAGAGCCTAAGTGGAGCACAGATGCTCAAAAGCAGCAAAGCTGAAGAGCCTGGCTCAGCTTCACTAGTGTGCAATTGACTGACTGCGAAAAACAAAGCAGCAGAGCACCGGGCTTCTGGGCGCTGTGAAGGCAATTGCCAAAACCAGGCAGCTGCTCCTTCCCAAGCACAGGCAGCTGCCTATGTTCTTGCTTGTCGACAAACTCACCGCTGCCCTTCTTTTCAGCAGCTGCCACCGTCTTCGGTGCATCTCGGAGCCTCTGGCGACGAGCAAGACTTGCCAAGGTGGGACGCATCAGGACCAAGTCAAAACCCAGGCAAGTTGTCCTGGAACGCTTTCCATTCGCTTGCCGAGAGTGAATTCAAGAGGCAGGAGAGCGGCAGCCACTGTCCTCTGGCAGTCGGAAGGCTTCACACACAAGCCCGCTTCTTTGCGGCTTCGTTCTTCGCCTCTTCCAAGCAACCGCCATCTCTGCTTCTCGGAGGCGAAGAAGCGGCTAATTCGCGCACAGCTCAGTAAAGCGGCAGCAAAGCGCTCCGGAGCGCCGCTTCAAGCCGAAAGACGCCGGGAAACGGCACTTTCTTCCGGATAGCTCCGGAGCCGCGCTTCTGCTTCTCTAGTCATCTCTAGCTTAGCGAAAAGCTTTCCCACTCCATTTGGCAAGGGGAGAGCGTACCTGCACTGCACACTAACCGCGGATTGCAAAGAAAGAGGATTTGCTGCACATTCCAAGGACACGGCTCTTTCCGAGGCAATCTGCAACCTGCTGTCAGATGGAAGTGCTCTCTGCCCTCTCCTGCCCAGCTCTAGGTACTAGCGGGCACTTTCCAGCCTGGCCGAAGCAAACAACCTCGAGAGATGTCACAGAGCCTAAGTGGAGCACAGATGCTCAAAAGCAGCAAAGCTGAAGAGCCTGGCTCAGCTTCACTAGTGTGCAATTGACTGACTGCGAAAAACAAAGCAGCAGAGCACCGGGCTTCTGGGCGCTGTGAAGGCAATTGCCAAAACCAGGCAGCTGTTCCTTCCCAAGCACAGGCAGCTGCCCATGTTCTTGCTTGTCGACAAACTCACCGCTGCCCTTCTTTTCAGCAGCTGCCACCGTCTTCGGTGCATCTCGGAGCCTCTGGCGACGAGCAAGACTTGCCAAGGTGGGACGCATCAGGACCAAGTCAAAACCCAGGCAAGTTGTCCTGGAACGCTTTCCATTCGCTTGCCAAGAGTGAATTCAAGAGGCAGGAGAGCGGCAGCCACTGTCCTCTGGCAGTCGGAAGGCTTCACACACAAGCCCGCTTCTTTGCGGCTTCGTTCTTCGCCTCTTCTAAGCAACCGCGATCTCTGCTTCTCGGAGGCGAAGAAGCGGCTAATTCGCGCACAGCTCAGTAAAGCGGCAGCGGAGCGCTCCGGAGCCCCGCTTCAAGCCGAAAGACCCCGGGAAACGGCACTTTCCTCCGGATAGCTCCGGAGCCGCGCTTCTGCTTCTCTAGTCATCTCTAGCTTAGCGAAAAGCTTTCCCACTCCATTTGGCAAGGGGAGAGTGTACCTGCACTGCACACTAAGTGCGGTTTGCAAAGAAAGAGGATTTGCTGCACATTCCAAGGACACGGCTGTTTCTGAGGCAATCTGCAACCTGCTGTCAGATGGAAGTGCTCTCTGCCCTCTCCTGCCCAGCTCTAGGTACTAGCGGGCACTTTCCAGCCTGGCCGAGGCAAAGAACCTCCAGAGATGTCACAGAGCATAAGTGGAGCACAGATGCTCAAAAGCAGCAAAGCTGAAGAGCCTGGCTCAGCTTCACTAGTGTGAAATTGACTGACTGCAAAAAAAAAAGCAGCAGAGCACCGGGCTTCTGGGCGCTGTGAAGGCAATTGCCAAAACCAGGCAGCTGTTCCTTCCCAAGCACAGGCAGCTGCCCATGTTCTTGCTTGTCGACAAACTCACCGCTGCCCTTCTTTTCAGCAGCTGCCACCGTCTTCGGTGCATCTCGGAGCCTCTGGCGACGAGCAAGACTTGCCAAGGTGGGAGGCATCAGGACCAAGTCAAAACCCAGGCAAGTTGTCCTGGAACGCTTTCCATTCGCTTGCCGAGAGTGAATTCAACAGGCAGGAGAGCGGCAGCCACTGTCCTCTGGCAGTCGGAAGGCTTCACACACAAGCCCGCTTCTTTGCGGCTTCGTTCTTCGCCTCTTCTAAGCAACCGCGATCTCTGCTTCTCGGAGGCGAAGAAGCGGCTAATTTGCGCACAGCTCAGTAAAGTGGCAGCGGAGCGCTCCGGAGCGCCGCTTCAAGCCGAAAGACCCCGGGAAACGGCACTTTCTTCCGGATAGCTCCGGAGCCGCGCTTCTGCTTCTCTAGTCATCTCTAGCTTAGTGAAAATCTTTCCCACTCCAGTTGGCAAGGGGAGAGTGTACCTGCACTGCACACTAACCGCGGTTTGCAAAGAAAGAGGATTTGCTGCACATTCCAAGGACACGGCTGTTTCTGAGGCAATCTGCAACCTGCTGTCAGATGGAAGTGCTCTCTGCCCTCTCCTGCCCAGCTCTAGGTACTAGCGGGCACTTGCTAGCCTGGGCGAGGCAAACAACCTCGAGAGATGTCACAGAGCCTAAGTGGAGCACAGATGCTCAAAAGCAGCAAAGCTGAAGAGCCTGGCTCAGCTTCACTAGTGTGCAATTGACTGACTGCGAAAAACAAAGCAGCAGAGCACCGGGCTTCTGGGCGCTGTGAAGGCAATTGCCAAAACCAGGCAGCTGCTCCTTCCCAAGCACAGGCAGCTGCCTATGTTCTTGCTTGTCGACAAACTCACCGCTGCCCTTCTTTTCAGCAGCTGCCACCGTCTTCGGTGCATCTCGGAGCCTCTGGCGACGAGCAAGACTTGCCAAGGTGGGACGCATCAGGACCAAGTCAAAACCCAGGCAAGTTGTCCTGGAACGCTTTCCATTCGCTTGCCGAGAGTGAATTCAACAGGCAGGAGAGCGGCAGCCACTGTCCCCCGGCAGTCTGAAGGCTTCACACACAAGCCCGCTTCTTTGCGGCTTCGTTCTTCGCCTCTTCCAAGCAACCGCGATCTCTGCTTCTCGGAGGCGAAGAAGCGGCTAATTCGCGCACAGCTCAGTAAAGCGGCAGCAAAGCGCTCCGGAGCGCCGCTTCAAGCCGAAAGACGCCGGGAAACGGCACTTTCTTCCGGATAGCTCCGGAGCCGCGCTTCTGCTTCTCTAGTCATCTCTAGCTTAGCGAAAAGCTTTCCCACTCCATTTGGCAAGGGGAGAGCGTACCTGCACTGCACACTAAGTGCGGTTGGCAAAGAAAGAGGATTTGCTGCACATTCCAAGGACACGGCTCTTTCCGAGGCAATCTGCAAGCTGCTGTCAGATGGAAGTGCTCTCTGCCCTCTCCTGCCCAGCTCTAGGTACTAGCGGGCACTTTCCAGCCTGGCCGAAGCAAACAACCTCGAGAGATGTCACAGAGCCTAAGTGGAGCACAGATGCTCAAAAGCAGCAAAGCTGAAGAGCCTGGCTCAGCTTCACTAGTGTGCAATTGACTGACTGCGAAAAACAAAGCAGCAGAGCACCGGGCTTCTGGGCGCTGTGAAGGCAATTGCCAAAACCAGGCAGCTGCTCCTTCCCAAGCACAGGCAGCTGCCTATGTTCTTGCTTGTCGACAAACTCACCGCTGCCCTTCTTTTCAGCAGCTGCCACCGTCTTCTGTGCATCTCGGAGCCTCTGGCGACGAGCAAGACTTGCCAAGGTGGGAGGCATCAGGACCAAGTCAAAACCCAGGCAAGTTGTCCTGGAACGCTTTCCATTCGCTTGCCGAGAGTGAATTCAAGAGGCAGGAGAGCGGCAGCCACTGTCCTCTGGCAGTCGGAAGGCTTCACACACAAGCCCGCTTCTTTGCGGCTTCGTTCTTCGCCTCTTCTAAGCAACCGCGATCTCTGCTTCTCGGAGGCGAAGAAGCGGCTAATTTGCGCAGAGCTCAGTAAAGCGGCAGCGGAGCGCTCCGGAGCGCCGCTTCAAGCCGAAAGACGCCGGGAAGCGGCACTTTCCTCCGGATAGCTCCGGAGCCGCGCTTCTGCTTCTCTAGTCATCTCTAGCTTAGCGAAAAGCTTTCCCACTCCATTTGGCAAGGGGAGAGCGTACCTGCACTGCACACTAACCGCGGATTGCAAAGAAAGAGGATTTGCTGCACATTCCAAGGACACGGCTCTCTCCGAGGCAATCTGCAACCTGCTGTCAGATGGAAGTGCTCTCTGCCCTCTCCTGCCCAGCTCTAGGTACTAGCGGGCACTTTCCAGCCTGGCCGAGGCAAACAACCTCCAGAGATGTCACAGAGCCTAAGTGGAGCACAGATGCTCAAAAGCAGCAAAGCTGAAGAGCCTGGCTCAGCTTCACTAGTGTGCAATTGACTGACTGCGAAAAACAAAGCAGCAGAGCACCGGGCTTCTGGGCGCTGTGAAGGCAATTGCCAAAACCAGGCAGCTGTTCCTTCCCAAGCACAGGCAGCTGCCCATGTTCTTGCTTGTCGACAAACTCACCGCTGCCCTTCTTTTCAGCAGCTGCCACCGTCTTCGGTGCATCTCGGAGCCTCTGGCGACGAGCAAGACTTGCCAAGGTGGGACACATCAGGACCAAGTAAAAACCCAGGCAAGTTGTCCTGGAACGCTTTCCATTCGCTTGCCGAGAGTGAATTCAACAGGCAGGAGAGCGGCAGCCACTGTCCTCTGGCAGTTGGAAGGCTTCACACACAAGCCCGCTTCTTTGCGGCTTCGTTCTTCGCCTCTTCCAAGCAACCGCGATCTCTGCTTCTCGGAGGCGAAGAAGCGGCTAATTCGCGCACAGCTCAGTAAAGCGGCAGCGGAGCGCTCCGGAGCGCCGCTTCAAGCCGAAAGACGCCGGGAAGCGGCACTTTCCTCCGGATAGCTCCGGAGCCGCGCTTCTGCTTCTCTAGTCATCTCTAGCTTAGCGAAAATCTTTCCCACTCCATTTGGCAAGGGGAGAGTGTACCTGCACTGCACACTAAGTGCGGTTTGCAAAGAAAGAGGATTTGCTGCACATTCCAAGGACACGGCTCTTTCCGAGGCAATCTGCAACCTGCTGTCAGATGGAAGTGCTCTCTGCCCTCTCCTGCCCAGCTCTAGGTACTAGCGGGCACTTTCCAGCCTGGGCGAGGCAAACAACCTCCAGAGATGTCACAGAGCCTAAGTGGAGCACAGATGCTCAAAAGCAGCAAAGCTGAAGAGCCTGGTTCAGCTTCACTAGTGTGCAATTGACTGACTGCGAAAAAAAAAGCAGCAGAGCACCGGGCTTCTGGGCGCTGTGAAGGCAATTGCCAAAACCAGGCAGCTGCTCCTTCCCAAGCACAGGCAGCTGCCTATGTTCTTGCTTGTCGACAAACTCACCGCTGCCCTTCTTTTCAGCAGCTGCCACCGTCTTCGGTGCATCTCGGAGCCTCTGGCGACGAGCAAGACTTGCCAAGGTGGGACGCATCAGGACCAAGTCAAAACCCAGGCAAGTTGTCCTGGAACGCTTTCCATTCGCTTGCCGAGAGTGAATTCAACAGGCAGGAGAGCGGCAGCCACTGTCCCCCGGCAGTCTGAAGGCTTCACACACAAGCCCGCTTCTTTGCGGCTTCGTTCTTCGCCTCTTCCAAGCAACCGCCATCTCTGCTTCTCGGAGGCGAAGAAGCGGCTAATTCGCGCACAGCTCAGTAAAGCGGCAGCGGAGCGCTCCGGAGCGCCGCTTCAAGCCGAAAGACGCCGGGAAACGGCACTTTCTTCCGGATAGCTCCGGAGCCGCGCTTCTGCTTCTCTAGTCATCTCTAGCTTAGCGAAAAGCTTTCCCACTCCATTTGGCAAGGGGAGAGCCTACCTGCACTGCACACTAACCGCGGATTGCAAAGAAAGAGGATTTGCTGCACATTCCAAGGACACGGCTCTTTCCGAGGCAATCTGCAACCTGCTGTCAGATGGAAGTGCTCTCTGCCCTCTCCTGCCCAGCTCTAGGTACTAGCGGGCACTTTCCAGCCTGGCCGAGGCAAAGAACCTCCAGAGATGTCACAGAGCATAAGTGGAGCACAGATGCTCAAAAGCAGCAAAGCTGAAGAGCCTGGCTCAGCTTCACTAGTGTGCAATTGACTGACTGCGAAAAAAAAAGCAGCAGAGCACCGGGCTTCTGGGCGCTGTGAAGGCAATTGCCAAAACCAGGCAGCTGTTCCTTCCCAAGCACAGGCAGCTGCCCATGTTCTTGCTTGTCGACAAACTCACCGCTGCCCTTCTTTTCAGCAGCTGCCACCGTCTTCGGTGCATCTCGGAGCCTCTGGCGACGAGCAAGACTTGCCAAGGTGGGAGGCATCAGGACCAAGTCAAAACCCAGGCAAGTTGTCCTGGAACGCTTTCCATTCGCTTGCCGAGAGTGAATTCAACAGGCAGGAGAGCGGCAGCCACTGTCCTCTGGCAGTCGGAAGGCTTCACACACAAGCCCGCTTCTTTGCGGCTTCGTTCTTCGCCTCTTCTAAGCAACCGCGATCTCTGCTTCTCGGAGGCGAAGAAGCGGCTAATTTGCGCACAGCTCAGTAAAGTGGCAGCGGAGCGCTCCGGAGCGCCGCTTCAAGCCGAAAGACCCCGGGAAACGGCACTTTCTTCCGGATAGCTCCGGAGCCGCGCTTCTGCTTCTCTAGTCATCTCTAGCTTAGTGAAAATCTTTCCCACTCCATTTGGCAAGGGGAGAGTGTACCTGCACTGCACACTAACCGCGGTTTGCAAAGAAAGAGGATTTGCTGCACATTCCAAGGACACGGCTCTTTCCGAGGCAATCTGCAACCTGCTGTCAGATGGAAGTGCTCTCTGCCCTCTCCTGCCCAGCTCTAGGTACTAGCGGGCACTTGCTAGCCTGGGCGAGGCAAACAACCTCGAGAGATGTCACAGAGCCTAAGTGGAGCACAGATGCTCAAAAGCAGCAAAGCTGAAGAGCCTGGCTCAGCTTCACTAGTGTGCAATTGACTGACTGCGAAAAACAAAGCAGCAGAGCACCGGGCTTCTGGGCGCTGTGAAGGCAATTGCCAAAACCAGGCAGCTGCTCCTTCCCAAGCACAGGCAGCTGCCTATGTTCTTGCTTGTCGACAAACTCACCGCTGCCCTTCTTTTCAGCAGCTGCCACCGTCTTCGGTGCATCTCGGAGCCTCTGGCGACGAGCAAGACTTGCCAAGGTGGGACGCATCAGGACCAAGTCAAAACCCAGGCAAGTTGTCCTGGAACGCTTTCCATTCGCTTGCCGAGAGTGAATTCAACAGGCAGGAGAGCGGCAGCCACTGTCCCCCGGCAGTCTGAAGGCTTCACACACAAGCCCGCTTCTTTGCGGCTTCGTTCTTCGCCTCTTCCAAGCAACCGCGATCTCTGCTTCTCGGAGGCGAAGAAGCGGCTAATTCGCGCACAGCTCAGTAAAGCGGCAGCAAAGCGCTCCGGAGCGCCGCTTCAAGCCGAAAGACGCCGGGAAACGGCACTTTCTTCCGGATAGCTCCGGAGCCGCGCTTCTGCTTCTCTAGTCATCTCTAGCTTAGCGAAAAGCTTTCCCACTCCATTTGGCAAGGGGAGAGCGTACCTGCACTGCACACTAAGTGCGGTTGGCAAAGAAAGAGGATTTGCTGCACATTCCAAGGACACGGCTCTTTCCGAGGCAATCTGCAAGCTGCTGTCAGATGGAAGTGCTCTCTGCCCTCTCCTGCCCAGCTCTAGGTACTAGCGGGCACTTTCCAGCCTGGCCGAAGCAAACAACCTCGAGAGATGTCACAGAGCCTAAGTGGAGCACAGATGCTCAAAAGCAGCAAAGCTGAAGAGCCTGGCTCAGCTTCACTAGTGTGCAATTGACTGACTGCGAAAAACAAAGCAGCAGAGCACCGGGCTTCTGGGCGCTGTGAAGGCAATTGCCAAAACCAGGCAGCTGCTCCTTCCCAAGCACAGGCAGCTGCCTATGTTCTTGCTTGTCGACAAACTCACCGCTGCCCTTCTTTTCAGCAGCTGCCACCGTCTTCTGTGCATCTCGCAGCCTCTGGCGACGAGCAAGACTTGCCAAGGTGGGAGGCATCAGGACCAAGTCAAAACCCAGGCAAGTTGTCCTGGAACGCTTTCCATTCGCTTGCCGAGAGTGAATTCAACAGGCAGGAGAGCGGCAGCCACTGTCCTCTGGCAGTCGGAAGGCTTCACACACAAGCCCGCTTCTTTGCGGCTTCGTTCTTCGCCTCTTCTAAGCAACCGCGATCTCTGCTTCTCGGAGGCGAAGAAGCGGCTAATTTGCGCAGAGCTCAGTAAAGCGGCAGCGGAGCGCTCCGGAGCGCCGCTTCAAGCCGAAAGACGCCGGGAAGCGGCACTTTCCTCCGGATAGCTCCGGAGCCGCGCTTCTGCTTCTCTAGTCATCTCTAGCTTAGCGAAAAGCTTTCCCACTCCATTTGGCAAGGGGAGAGCGTACCTGCACTGCACACTAACCGCGGATTGCAAAGAAAGAGGATTTGCTGCACATTCCAAGGACACGGCTCTCTCCGAGGCAATCTGCAACCTGCTGTCAGATGGAAGTGCTCTCTGCCCTCTCCTGCCCAGCTCTAGGTACTAGCGGGCACTTTCCAGCCTGGCCGAGGCAAACAACCTCCAGAGATGTCACAGAGCCTAAGTGGAGCACAGATGCTCAAAAGCAGCAAAGCTGAAGAGCCTGGCTCAGCTTCACTAGTGTGCAATTGACTGACTGCGAAAAACAAAGCAGCAGAGCACCGGGCTTCTGGGCGCTGTGAAGGCAATTGCCAAAACCAGGCAGCTGTTCCTTCCCAAGCACAGGCAGCTGCCCATGTTCTTGCTTGTCGACAAACTCACCGCTGCCCTTCTTTTCAGCAGCTGCCACCGTCTTCGGTGCATCTCGGAGCCTCTGGCGACGAGCAAGACTTGCCAAGGTGGGAGGCATCAGGACCAAGTCAAAACCCAGGCAAGTTGTCCTGGAACGCTTTCCATTCGCTTGCCGAGAGTGAATTCAACAGGCAGGAGAGCGGCAGCCACTGTCCTCTGGCAGTTGGAAGGCTTCACACACAAGCCCGCTTCTTTGCGGCTTCGTTCTTCGCCTCTTCTAAGCAACCGCGATCTCTGCTTCTCGGAGGCGAAGAAGCGGCTAATTCGCGCACAGCTCAGTAAAGCGGCAGCGGAGCGCTCCGGAGCGCCGCTTCAAGCCGAAAGACGCCGGGAAGCGGCACATTCCTCCGGATAGCTCCGGAGCCGCGCTTCTGCTTCTCTAGTCATCTCTAGCTTAGCGAAAATCTTTCCCACTCCATTTGGCAAGGGGAGAGTGTACCTGCACTGCACACTAAGTGCGGTTTGCAAAGAAAGAGGATTTGCTGCACATTCCAAGGACACGGCTCTTTCCGAGGCAATCTGCAACCTGCTGTCAGATGGAAGTGCTCTCTGCCCTCTCCTGCCCAGCTCTAGGTACTAGCGGGCACTTTCCAGCCTGGGCGAGGCAAACAACCTCGAGAGATGTCACAGAGCCTAAGTGGAGCACAGATGCTCAAAAGCAGCAAAGCTGAAGAGCCTGGCTCAGCTTCACTAGTGTGCAATTGACTGACTGCGAAAAAAAAAGCAGCAGAGCACCGGGCTTCTGGGCGCTGTGAAGGCAATTGCCAAAACCAGGCAGCTGCTCCTTCCCAAGCACAGGCAGCTGCCTATGTTCTTGCTTGTCGACAAACTCACCGCTGCCCTTCTTTTCAGCAGCTGCCACCGTCTTCGGTGCATCTCGGAGCCTCTGGCGACGAGCAAGACTTGCCAAGGTGGGACGCATCAGGACCAAGTCAAAACCCAGGCAAGTTGTCCTGGAACGCTTTCCATTCGCTTGCCGAGAGTGAATTCAACAGGCAGGAGAGCGGCAGCCACTGTCCCCCGGCAGTCTGAAGGCTTCACACACAAGCCCGCTTCTTTGCGGCTTCGTTCTTCGCCTCTTCCAAGCAACCGCCATCTCTGCTTCTCGGAGGCGAAGAAGCGGCTAATTCGCGCACAGCTCAGTAAAGCGGCAGCAAAGCGCTCCGGAGCGCCGCTTCAAGCCGAAAGACGCCGGGAAACGGCACTTTCTTCCGGATAGCTCCGGAGCCGCGCTTCTGCTTCTCTAGTCATCTCTAGCTTAGCGAAAAGCTTTCCCACTCCATTTGGCAAGGGGAGAGCCTACCTGCACTGCACACTAACCGCGGATTGCAAAGAAAGAGGATTTGCTGCACATTCCAAGGACACGGCTCTTTCCGAGGCAATCTGCAACCTGCTGTCAGATGGAAGTGCTCTCTGCCCTCTCCTGCCCAGCTCTAGGTACTAGCGGGCACTTTCCAGCCTGGCCGAGGCAAACAACCTCGAGAGATGTCACAGAGCATAAGTGGAGCACAGATGCTCAAAAGCAGCAAAGCTGAAGAGCCTGGCTCAGCTTCACTAGTGTGCAATTGACTGACTGTGAAAAACAAAGCAGCAGAGCACCGGGCTTCTGGGCGCTGTGAAGGCAATTGCCAAAACCAGGCAGCTGTTCCTTCCCAAGCACAGGCAGCTGCCCATGTTCTTGCTTGTCGACAAACTCACCGCTGCCCTTCTTTTCAGCAGCTGCCACCGTCTTCGGTGCATCTCGGAGCCTCTGGCGACGAGCAAGATTTGCCAAGGTGGGACACATCAGGACCAAGTCAAAACCCAGGCAAGTTGTCCTGGAACGCTTTCCATTCGCTTGCCGAGAGTGAATTCAACAGGCAGGAGAGCGGCAGCCACTGTCCTCTGGAAGTTGGAAGGCTTCACACACAAGCCCGCTTCTTTGCGGCTTCGTTCTTCGCCTCTTCTAAGCAACCGCGATCTCTGCTTCTCGGAGGCGAAGAAGCGGCTAATTCGCGCACAGCTCAGTAAAGTGGCAGCGGAGCGCTCCGGAGCGCCGCTTCAAGCCGAAAGACCCCGGGAAACGGCACTTTCTTCCGGATAGCTCCGGAGCCGCGCTTCTGCTTCTCTAGTCATCTCTAGCTTAGTGAAAATCTTTCCCACTCCAGTTGGCAAGGGGAGAGTGTACCTGCACTGCACACTAACCGCGGTTTGCAAAGAAAGAGGATTTGCTGCACATTCCAAGGACACGGCTGTTTCTGAGGCAATCTGCAACCTGCTGTCAGATGGAAGTGCTCTCTGCCCTCTCCTGCCCAGCTCTAGGTACTAGCGGGCACTTGCTAGCCTGGGCGAGGCAAACAACCTCGAGAGATGTCACAGAGCCTAAGTGGAGCACAGATGCTCAAAAGCAGCAAAGCTGAAGAGCCTGGCTCAGCTTCACTAGTGTGCAATTGACTGACTGCGAAAAACAAAGCAGCAGAGCACCGGGCTTCTGGGCGCTGTGAAGGCAATTGCCAAAACCAGGCAGCTGCTCCTTCCCAAGCACAGGCAGCTGCCTATGTTCTTGCTTGTCGACAAACTCACCGCTGCCCTTCTTTTCAGCAGCTGCCACCGTCTTCGGTGCATCTCGGAGCCTCTGGCGACGAGCAAGACTTGCCAAGGTGGGACGCATCAGGACCAAGTCAAAACCCAGGCAAGTTGTCCTGGAACGCTTTCCATTCGCTTGCCGAGAGTGAATTCAACAGGCAGGAGAGCGGCAGCCACTGTCCCCCGGCAGTCTGAAGGCTTCACACACAAGCCCGCTTCTTTGCGGCTTCGTTCTTCGCCTCTTCCAAGCAACCGCGATCTCTGCTTCTCGGAGGCGAAGAAGCGGCTAATTCGCGCACAGCTCAGTAAAGCGGCAGCAAAGCGCTCCGGAGCGCCGCTTCAAGCCGAAAGACGCCGGGAAACGGCACTTTCTTCCGGATAGCTCCGGAGCCGCGCTTCTGCTTCTCTAGTCATCTCTAGCTTAGCGAAAAGCTTTCCCACTCCATTTGGCAAGGGGAGAGCGTACCTGCACTGCACACTAAGTGCGGTTGGCAAAGAAAGAGGATTTGCTGCACATTCCAAGGACACGGCTCTTTCCGAGGCAATCTGCAAGCTGCTGTCAGATGGAAGTGCTCTCTGCCCTCTCCTGCCCAGCTCTAGGTACTAGCGGGCACTTTCCAGCCTGGCCGAAGCAAACAACCTCGAGAGATGTCACAGAGCCTAAGTGGAGCACAGATGCTCAAAAGCAGCAAAGCTGAAGAGCCTGGCTCAGCTTCACTAGTGTGCAATTGACTGACTGCGAAAAACAAAGCAGCAGAGCACCGGGCTTCTGGGCGCTGTGAAGGCAATTGCCAAAACCAGGCAGCTGCTCCTTCCCAAGCACAGGCAGCTGCCTATGTTCTTGCTTGTCGACAAACTCACCGCTGCCCTTCTTTTCAGCAGCTGCCACCGTCTTCTGTGCATCTCGCAGCCTCTGGCGACGAGCAAGACTTGCCAAGGTGGGAGGCATCAGGACCAAGTCAAAACCCAGGCAAGTTGTCCTGGAACGCTTTCCATTCGCTTGCCGAGAGTGAATTCAAGAGGCAGGAGAGCGGCAGCCACTGTCCTCTGGCAGTCGGAAGGCTTCACACACAAGCCCGCTTCTTTGCGGCTTCGTTCTTCGCCTCTTCTAAGCAACCGCGATCTCTGCTTCTCGGAGGCGAAGAAGCGGCTAATTTGCGCAGAGCTCAGTAAAGCGGCAGCGGAGCGCTCCGGAGCGCCGCTTCAAGCCGAAAGACGCCGGGAAGCGGCACTTTCCTCCGGATAGCTCCGGAGCCGCGCTTCTGCTTCTCTAGTCATCTCTAGCTTAGCGAAAAGCTTTCCCACTCCATTTGGCAAGGGGAGAGCGTACCTGCACTGCACACTAACCGCGGATTGCAAAGAAAGAGGATTTGCTGCACATTCCAAGGACACGGCTCTCTCCGAGGCAATCTGCAACCTGCTGTCAGATGGAAGTGCTCTCTGCCCTCTCCTGCCCAGCTCTAGGTACTAGCGGGCACTTTCCAGCCTGGCCGAGGCAAACAACCTCCAGAGATGTCACAGAGCCTAAGTGGAGCACAGATGCTCAAAAGCAGCAAAGCTGAAGAGCCTGGCTCAGCTTCACTAGTGTGCAATTGACTGACTGCGAAAAACAAAGCAGCAGAGCACCGGGCTTCTGGGCGCTGTGAAGGCAATTGCCAAAACCAGGCAGCTGTTCCTTCCCAAGCACAGGCAGCTGCCCATGTTCTTGCTTGTCGACAAACTCACCGCTGCCCTTCTTTTCAGCAGCTGCCACCGTCTTCGGTGCATCTCGGAGCCTCTGGCGACGAGCAAGACTTGCCAAGGTGGGACACATCAGGACCAAGTAAAAACCCAGGCAAGTTGTCCTGGAACGCTTTCCATTCGCTTGCCGAGAGTGAATTCAACAGGCAGGAGAGCGGCAGCCACTGTCCTCTGGCAGTTGGAAGGCTTCACACACAAGCCCGCTTCTTTGCGGCTTCGTTCTTCGCCTCTTCTAAGCAACCGCGATCTCTGCTTCTCGGAGGCGAAGAAGCGGCTAATTCGCGCACAGCTCAGTAAAGCGGCAGCGGAGCGCTCCGGAGCGCCGCTTCAAGCCGAAAGACGCCGGGAAGCGGCACTTTCCTCCGGATAGCTCCGGAGCCGCGCTTCTGCTTCTCTAGTCATCTCTAGCTTAGCGAAAATCTTTCCCACTCCATTTGGCAAGGGGAGAGTGTACCTGCACTGCACACTAAGTGCGGTTTGCAAAGAAAGAGGATTTGCTGCACATTCCAAGGACACGGCTCTTTCCGAGGCAATCTGCAACCTGCTGTCAGATGGAAGTGCTCTCTGCCCTCTCCTGCCCAGCTCTAGGTACTAGCGGGCACTTTCCAGCCTGGCCGTAGCAAACAACCTCCAGAGATGTCACAGAGCCTAAGTGGAGCACAGATGCTCAAAAGCAGCAAAGCTGAAGAGCCTGGTTCAGCTTCACTAGTGTGCAATTGACTGACTGCGAAAAAAAAAGCAGCAGAGCACCGGGCTTCTGGGCGCTGTGAAGGCAATTGCCAAAACCAGGCAGCTGCTCCTTCCCAAGCACAGGCAGCTGCCTATGTTCTTGCTTGTCGACAAACTCACCGCTGCCCTTCTTTTCAGCAGCTGCCACCGTCTTCGGTGCATCTCGGAGCCTCTGGCGACGAGCAAGACTTGCCAAGGTGGGACGCATCAGGACCAAGTCAAAACCCAGGCAAGTTGTCCTGGAACGCTTTCCATTCGCTTGCCGAGAGTGAATTCAACAGGCAGGAGAGCGGCAGCCACTGTCCCCCGGCAGTCTGAAGGCTTCACACACAAGCCCGCTTCTTTGCGGCTTCGTTCTTCGCCTCTTCCAAGCAACCGCCATCTCTGCTTCTCGGAGGCGAAGAAGCGGCTAATTCGCGCACAGCTCAGTAAAGCGGCAGCAAAGCGCTCCGGAGCGCCGCTTCAAGCCGAAAGACGCCGGGAAACGGCACTTTCTTCCGGATAGCTCCGGAGCCGCGCTTCTGCTTCTCTAGTCATCTCTAGCTTAGCGAAAAGCTTTCCCACTCCATTTGGCAAGGGGAGAGCCTACCTGCACTGCACACTAACCGCGGATTGCAAAGAAAGAGGATTTGCTGCACATTCCAAGGACACGGCTCTTTCCGAGGCAATCTGCAACCTGCTGTCAGATGGAAGTGCTCTCTGCCCTCTCCTGCCCAGCTCTAGGTACTAGCGGGCACTTTCCAGCCTGGCCGAGGCAAACAACCTCGAGAGATGTCACAGAGCATAAGTGGAGCACAGATGCTCAAAAGCAGCAAAGCTGAAGAGCCTGGCTCAGCTTCACTAGTGTGCAATTGACTGACTGTGAAAAACAAAGCAGCAGAGCACCGGGCTTCTGGGCGCTGTGAAGGCAATTGCCAAAACCAGGCAGCTGTTCCTTCCCAAGCACAGGCAGCTGCCCATGTTCTTGCTTGTCGACAAACTCACCGCTGCCCTTCTTTTCAGCAGCTGCCACCGTCTTCGGTGCATCTCGGAGCCTCTGGCGACGAGCAAGATTTGCCAAGGTGGGACACATCAGGACCAAGTCAAAACCCAGGCAAGTTGTCCTGGAACGCTTTCCATTCGCTTGCCGAGAGTGAATTCAACAGGCAGGAGAGCGGCAGCCACTGTCCTCTGGCAGTTGGAAGGCTTCACACACAAGCCCGCTTCTTTGCGGCTTCGTTCTTCGCCTCTTCTAAGCAACCGCGATCTCTGCTTCTCGGAGGCGAAGAAGCGGCTAATTCGCGCACAGCTCAGTAAAGCGGCAGCGGAGCGCTCCGGAGCGCCGCTTCAAGCCGAAAGACGCCGGGAAGCGGCACTTTCCTCAGGATAGCTCCGGAGCCGCGCTTCTGCTTCTCTAGTCATCTCTAGCTTAGCGAAAATCTTTCCCACTCCATTTGGCAAGGGGAGAGTGTACCTGCACTGCACACTAAGTGCGGTTTGCAAAGAAAGAGGATTTGCTGCACATTCCAAGGACACGGCTCTTTCCGAGGCAATCTGCAACCTGCTGTCAGATGGAAGTGCTCTCTGCCCTCTCCTGCCCAGCTCTAGGTACTAGCGGGCACTTTCCAGCCTGGCCGAGGCAAACAACCTCGAGAGATGTCACAGAGCATAAGTGGAGCACAGATGCTCAAAAGCAGCAAAGCTGAAGAGCCTGGCTCAGCTTCACTAGTGTGCAATTGACTGACTGCGAAAAACAAAGCAGCAGAGCACCGGGCTTCTGGGCGCTGTGAAGGCAATTGCCAAAACCAGGCAGCTGCTCCTTCCCAAGCACAGGCAGCTGCCTATGTTCTTGCTTGTCGACAAACTCACCGCTGCCCTTCTTTTCAGCAGCTGCCACCGTCTTCGGTGCATCTCGGAGCCTCTGGCGACGAGCAAGACTTGCCAAGGTGGGAGGCATCAGGACCAAGTCAAAACCCAGGCAAGTTGTCCTGGAACGCTTTCCATTCGCTTGCCGAGAGTGAATTCAACAGGCAGGAGAGCGGCAGCCACTGTCCTCCGGCAGTCTGA
Organism: Anomalospiza imberbis; assembly: GCF_031753505.1. Taxonomy (NCBI): domain Eukaryota; kingdom Metazoa; phylum Chordata; class Aves; order Passeriformes; family Viduidae; genus Anomalospiza; species Anomalospiza imberbis. The sequence continues at coordinate 23,903 of NW_027099992.1, forward strand.
AGGCTTCACACACAAGCCCGCTTCTTTGCGGCTTCGTTCTTCGCCTCTTCCAAGCAACCGCCATCTCTGCTTCTCGGAGGCGAAGAAGCGGCTAATTCGCGCACAGCTCAGTAAAGCGGCAGCAAAGCGCTCCGGAGCGCCGCTTCAAGCCGAAAGACGCCGGGAAACGGCACTTTCTTCCGGATAGCTCCGGAGCCGCGCTTCTGCTTCTCTAGTCATCTCTAGCTTAGCGAAAAGCTTTCCCACTCCATTTGGCAAGGGGAGAGCCTACCTGCACTGCACACTAAGTGCGGTTTGCAAAGAAAGAGGATTTGCTGCACATTCCAAGGACACGGCTCTTTCCGAGGCAATCTGCAACCTGCTGTCAGATGGAAGTGCTCTCTGCCCTCTCCTGCCCAGCTCTAGGTACTAGCGGGCACTTTCCAGCCTGGCCGAGGCAAACAACCTCGAGAGATGTCACAGAGCATAAGTGGAGCACAGATGCTCAAAAGCAGCAAAGCTGAAGAGCCTGGCTCAGCTTCACTAGTGTGCAATTGACTGACTGTGAAAAACAAAGCAGCAGAGCACCGGGCTTCTGGGCGCTGTGAAGGCAATTGCCAAAACCAGGCAGCTGTTCCTTCCCAAGCACAGGCAGCTGCCCATGTTCTTGCTTGTCGACAAACTCACCGCTGCCCTTCTTTTCAGCAGCTGCCACCGTCTTCGGTGCATCTCGGAGCCTCTGGCGACGAGCAAGATTTGCCAAGGTGGGACACATCAGGACCAAGTCAAAACCCAGGCAAGTTGTCCTGGAACGCTTTCCATTCGCTTGCCGAGAGTGAATTCAACAGGCAGGAGAGCGGCAGCCACTGTCCTCTGGCAGTTGGAAGGCTTCACACACAAGCCCGCTTCTTTGCGGCTTCGTTCTTCGCCTCTTCTAAGCAACCGCGATCTCTGCTTCTCGGAGGCGAAGAAGCGGCTAATTCGCGCACAGCTCAGTAAAGCGGCAGCGGAGCGCTCCGGAGCGCCGCTTCAAGCCGAAAGACGCCGGGAAGCGGCACTTTCCTCCGGATAGCTCCGGAGCCGCGCTTCTGCTTCTCTAGTCATCTCTAGCTTAGCGAAAATCTTTCCCACTCCATTTGGCAAGGGGAGAGCCTACCTGCACTGCACACTAACCGCGGATTGCAAAGAAAGAGGATTTGCTGCACATTCCAAGGACACGGCTCTTTCCGAGGCAATCTGCAACCTGCTGTCAGATGGAAGTGCTCTCTGCCCTCTCCTGCCCAGCTCTAGGTACTAGCGGGCACTTTCCAGCCTGGCCGAGGCAAACAACCTCCAGAGATGTCACAGAGCATAAGTGGAGCACAGATGCTCAAAAGCAGCAAAGCTGAAGAGCCTGGCTCAGCTTCACTAGTGTGCAATTGACTGACTGCGAAAAACAAAGCAGCAGAGCACCGGGCTTCTGGGCGCTGTGAAGGCAATTGCCAAAACCAGGCAGCTGCTCCTTCCCAAGCACAGGCAGCTGCCTATGTTCTTGCTTGTCGACAAACTCACCGCTGCCCTTCTTTTCAGCAGCTGCCACCGTCTTCGGTGCATCTCGGAGCCTCTGGCGACGAGCAAGACTTGCCAAGGTGGGAGGCATCAGGACCAAGTCAAAACCCAGGCAAGTTGTCCTGGAACGCTTTCCATTCGCTTGCCGAGAGTGAATTCAACAGGCAGGAGAGCGGCAGCCACTGTCCCCCGGCAGTCTGAAGGCTTCACACACAAGCCCGCTTCTTTGCGGCTTCGTTCTTCGCCTCTTCCAAGCAACCGCGATCTCTGCTTCTCGGAGGCGAAGAAGCGGCTAATTCGCGCACAGCTCAGTAAAGCAGTAGCGGAGCGCTCCGGAGCGCCGCTTCAAGCCGAAAGACGCCGGGAAGCGGCACTTTCCTCCGGATAGCTCCGGAGCCGCGCTTCTGCTTCTCTAGTCATCTCTATCTTAGCGAAAAGCTTTCCCACTCCATTTGGCAAGGGGAGAGCGTACCTGCACTGCACACTAACCGCGGTTTGCAAAGAAAGAGGATTTGCTGCACATTCCAAGGACACGGCTGTTTCTGAGGCAATCTGCAACCTGCTGTCAGATGGAAGTGCTCTCTGCCCTCTCCTGCCCAGCTCTAGGTACTAGCGGGCACTTTCCAGCCTGGCCGAGGCAAACAACCTCGAGAGATGTCACAGAGCATAAGTGGAGCACAGATGCTCAAAAGCAGCAAAGCTGAAGAGCCTGGCTCAGCTTCACTAGTGTGCAATTGACTGACTGTGAAAAACAAAGCAGCAGAGCACCGGGCTTCTGGGCGCTGTGAAGGCAATTGCCAAAACCAGGCAGCTGCTCCTTCCCAAGCACAGGCAGCTGCCTATGTTCTTGCTTGTCGACAAACTCACCGCTGCCCTTCTTTTCAGCAGCTGCCACCGTCTTCGGTGCATCTCGGAGCCTCTGGCGACGAGCAAGATTTGCCAAGGTGGGACACATCAGGACCAAGTAAAAACCCAGGCAAGTTGTCCTGGAACGCTTTCCATTCGCTTGCCGAGAGGGAATTCAACAGGCAGGAGAGCGGCAGCCACTGTCCTCTGGCAGTCGGAAGGCTTCACACACAAGCCCGCTTCTTTGCGGCTTCGTTCTTCGCCTCTTCTAAGCAACCGCGATCTCTGCTTCTCGGAGGCGAAGAAGCGGCTAATTCGCGCACAGCTCAGTAAAGCGGCAGCGGAGCGCTCCGGAGCGCCGCTTCAAGCCGAAAGACGCCGGGAAGCGGCACTTTCCTCCGGATAGCTCCGGAGCCGCGCTTCTGCTTCTCTAGTCATCTCTAGCTTAGCGAAAATCTTTCCCACTCCATTTGGCAAGGGGAGAGTGTACCTGCACTGCACACTAAGTGCGGTTTGCAAAGAAAGAGGATTTGCTGCACATTCCAAGGACACGGCTCTTTCCGAGGCAATCTGCAAGCTGCTGTCAGATGGAAGTGCTCTCTGCCCTCTCCTGCCCAGCTCTAGGTACTAGCGGGCACTTTCCAGCCTGGGCGAGGCAAACAACCTCCAGAGATGTCACAGAGCATAAGTGGAGCACAGATGCTCAAAAGCAGCAAAGCTGAAGAGCCTGGCTCAGCTTCACTAGTGTGCAATTGACTGACTGCGAAAAACAAAGCAGCAGAGCACCGGGCTTCTGGGCGCTGTGAAGGCAATTGCCAAAACCAGGCAGCTGCTCCTTCCCAAGCACAGGCAGCTGCCTATGTTCTTGCTTGTCGACAAACTCACCGCTGCCCTTCTTTTCAGCAGCTGCCACCGTCTTCGGTGCATCTCGGAGCCTCTGGCGACGAGCAAGACTTGCCAAGGTGGGAGGCATCAGGACCAAGTCAAAACCCAGGCAAGTTGTCCTGGAACGCTTTCCATTCGCTTGCCGAGAGTGAATTCAACAGGCAGGAGAGCGGCAGCCACCGTCCCCCGGCAGTCTGAAGGCTTCACACACAAGCCCGCTTCTTTGCGGCTTCGTTCTTCGCCTCTTCCAAGCAACCGCGATCTCTGCTTCTCGGAGGCGAAGAAGCGGCTAATTCGCGCACAGCTCAGTAAAGCGGCAGCAAAGCGCTCCGGAGCGCCGCTTCAAGCCGAAAGACGCCGGGAAGCGGCACTTTCCTCCGGATAGCTCCGGAGCCGCGCTTCTGCTTCTCTAGTCATCTCTAGCTTAGCGAAAAGCTTTCCCACTCCATTTGGCAAGGGGAGAGCGTACCTGCACTGCACACTAACCGCGGATTGCAAAGAAAGAGGATTTGCTGCACATTCCAAGGACACGGCTCTTTCCGAGGCAATCTGCAACCTGCTGTCAGATGGAAGTGCTCTCTGCCCTCTCCTGCCCAGCTCTAGGTACTAGCGGGCACTTTCCAGCCTGGCCGAGGCAAACAACCTCCAGAGATGTCACAGAGCATAAGTGGAGCACAGATGCTCAAAAGCAGCAAAGCTGAAGAGCCTGGCTCAGCTTCACTAGTGTGCAATTGACTGACTGCGAAAAACAAAGCAGCAGAGCACCGGGCTTCTGGGCGCTGTGAAGGCAATTGCCAAAACCAGGCAGCTGTTCCTTCCCAAGCACAGGCAGCTGCCCATGTTCTTGCTTGTCGACAAACTCACCGCTGCCCTTCTTTTCAGCAGCTGCCACCGTCTTCGGTGCATCTCGGAGCCTCTGGCGACGAGCAAGACTTGCCAAGGTGGGACACATCAGGACCAAGTAAAAACCCAGGCAAGTTGTCCTGGAACGCTTTCCATTCGCTTGCCGAGAGTGAATTCAACAGGCAGGAGAGCGGCAGCCACTGTCCTCTGGCAGTCGGAAGGCTTCACACACAAGCCCGCTTCTTTGCGGCTTCGTTCTTCGCCTCTTCTAAGCAACCGCGATCTCTGCTTCTCGGAGGCGAAGAAGCGGCTAATTCGCGCACAGCTCAGTAAAGCGGCAGCGGAGCGCTCCGGAGCGCCGCTTCAAGCCGAAAGACGCCGGGAAGCGGCACTTTCCTCCGGATAGCTCCGGAGCCGCGCTTCTGCTTCTCTAGTCATCTCTAGCTTAGCGAAAATCTTTCCCACTCCATTTGGCAAGGGGAGAGTGTACCTGCACTGCACACTAAGTGCGGTTTGCAAAGAAAGAGGATTTGCTGCACATTCCAAGGACACGGCTCTTTCCGAGGCAATCTGCAACCTGCTGTCAGATGGAAGTGCTCTCTGCCCTCTCCTGCCCAGCTCTAGGTACTAGCGGGCACTTTCCAGCCTGGGCGAGGCAAACAACCTCCAGAGATGTCACAGAGCATAAGTGGAGCACAGATGCTCAAAAGCAGCAAAGCTGAAGAGCCTGGCTCAGCTTCACTAGTGTGCAATTGACTGACTGCGAAAAAAAAAGCAGCAGAGCACCGGGCTTCTGGGCGCTGTGAAGGCAATTGCCAAAACCAGGCAGCTGCTCCTTCCCAAGCACAGGCAGCTGCCTATGTTCTTGCTTGTCGACAAACTCACCGCTGCCCTTCTTTTCAGCAGCTGCCACCGTCTTCGGTGCATCTCGGAGCCTCTGGCGACGAGCAAGACTTGCCAAGGTGGGAGGCATCAGGACCAAGTCAAAACCCAGGCAAGTTGTCCTGGAACGCTTTCCATTCGCTTGCCGAGAGTGAATTCAACAGGCAGGAGAGCGGCAGCCACCGTCCCCCGGCAGTCTGAAGGCTTCACACACAAGCCCGCTTCTTTGCGGCTTCGTTCTTCGCCTCTTCCAAGCAACCGCGATCTCTGCTTCTCGGAGGCGAAGAAGCGGCTAATTCGCGCACAGCTCAGTAAAGCGGCAGCAAAGCGCTCCGGAGCGCCGCTTCAAGCCGAAAGACGCCGGGAAGCGGCACTTTCCTCCGGATAGCTCCGGAGCCGCGCTTCTGCTTCTCTAGTCATCTCTAGCTTAGCGAAAAGCTTTCCCACTCCATTTGGCAAGGGGAGAGCCTACCTGCACTGCACACTAACCGCGGATTGCAAAGAAAGAGGATTTGCTGCACATTCCAAGGACACGGCTCTTTCCGAGGCAATCTGCAACCTGCTGTCAGATGGAAGTGCTCTCTGCCCTCTCCTGCCCAGCTCTAGGTACTAGCGGGCACTTTCCAGCCTGGCCGAGGCAAACAACCTCCAGAGATGTCACAGAGCATAAGTGGAGCACAGATGCTCAAAAGCAGCAAAGCTGAAGAGCCTGGCTCAGCTTCACTAGTGTGCAATTGACTGACTGCGAAAAACAAAGCAGCAGAGCACCGGGCTTCTGGGCGCTGTGAAGGCAATTGCCAAAACCAGGCAGCTGTTCCTTCCCAAGCACAGGCAGCTGCCCATGTTCTTGCTTGTCGACAAACTCACCGCTGCCCTTCTTTTCAGCAGCTGCCACCGTCTTCGGTGCATCTCGGAGCCTCTGGCGACGAGCAAGACTTGCCAAGGTGGGACACATCAGGACCAAGTAAAAACCCAGGCAAGTTGTCCTGGAACGCTTTCCATTCGCTTGCCGAGAGTGAATTCAACAGGCAGGAGAGCGGCAGCCACTGTCCTCTGGCAGTTGGAAGGCTTCACACACAAGCCCGCTTCTTTGCGGCTTCGTTCTTCGCCTCTTCTAAGCAACCGCGATCTCTGCTTCTCGGAGGCGAAGAAGCGGCTAATTCGCGCACAGCTCAGTAAAGCGGCAGCGGAGCGCTCCGGAGCGCCGCTTCAAGCCGAAAGACGCCGGGAAGCGGCACTTTCCTCAGGATAGCTCCGGAGCCGCGCTTCTGCTTCTCTAGTCATCTCTAGCTTAGCGAAAATCTTTCCCACTCCATTTGGCAAGGGGAGAGTGTACCTGCACTGCACACTAAGTGCGGTTTGCAAAGAAAGAGGATTTGCTGCACATTCCAAGGACACGGCTCTTTCCGAGGCAATCTGCAACCTGCTGTCAGATGGAAGTGCTCTCTGCCCTCTCCTGCCCAGCTCTAGGTACTAGCGGGCACTTTCCAGCCTGGCCGAGGCAAACAACCTCGAGAGATGTCACAGAGCATAAGTGGAGCACAGATGCTCAAAAGCAGCAAAGCTGAAGAGCCTGGCTCAGCTTCACTAGTGTGCAATTGACTGACTGCGAAAAACAAAGCAGCAGAGCACCGGGCTTCTGGGCGCTGTGAAGGCAATTGCCAAAACCAGGCAGCTGCTCCTTCCCAAGCACAGGCAGCTGCCTATGTTCTTGCTTGTCGACAAACTCACCGCTGCCCTTCTTTTCAGCAGCTGCCACCGTCTTCGGTGCATCTCGGAGCCTCTGGCGACGAGCAAGACTTGCCAAGGTGGGAGGCATCAGGACCAAGTCAAAACCCAGGCAAGTTGTCCTGGAACGCTTTCCATTCGCTTGCCGAGAGTGAATTCAACAGGCAGGAGAGCGGCAGCCACTGTCCCCCGGCAGTCTGAAGGCTTCACACACAAGCCCGCTTCTTTGCGGCTTCGTTCTTCGCCTCTTCCAAGCAACCGCGATCTCTGCTTCTCGGAGGCGAAGAAGCGGCTAATTCGCGCACAGCTCAGTAAAGCAGCAGCGGAGCGCTCCGGAGCGCCGCTTCAAGCCGAAAGACGCCGGGAAGCGGCACTTTCCTCCGGATAGCTCCGGAGCCGCGCTTCTGCTTCTCTAGTCATCTCTATCTTAGCGAAAAGCTTTCCCACTCCATTTGGCAAGGGGAGAGCGTACCTGCACTGCACACTAACCGCGGTTTGCAAAGAAAGAGGATTTGCTGCACATTCCAAGGACACGGCTGTTTCTGAGGCAATCTGCAACCTGCTGTCAGATGGAAGTGCTCTCTGCCCTCTCCTGCCCAGCTCTAGGTACTAGCGGGCACTTTCCAGCCTGGCCGAGGCAAACAACCTCGAGAGATGTCACAGAGCATAAGTGGAGCACAGATGCTCAAAAGCAGCAAAGCTGAAGAGCCTGGCTCAGCTTCACTAGTGTGCAATTGACTGACTGTGAAAAACAAAGCAGCAGAGCACCGGGCTTCTGGGCGCTGTGAAGGCAATTGCCAAAACCAGGCAGCTGCTCCTTCCCAAGCACAGGCAGCTGCCTATGTTCTTGCTTGTCGACAAACTCACCGCTGCCCTTCTTTTCAGCAGCTGCCACCGTCTTCGGTGCATCTCGGAGCCTCTGGCGACGAGCAAGATTTGCCAAGGTGGGACACATCAGGACCAAGTCAAAACCCAGGCAAGTTGTCCTGGAACGCTTTCCATTCGCTTGCCGAGAGGGAATTCAACAGGCAGGAGAGCGGCAGCCACTGTCCTCTGGCAGTCGGAAGGCTTCACACACAAGCCCGCTTCTTTGCGGCTTCGTTCTTCGCCTCTTCTAAGCAACCGCGATCTCTGCTTCTCGGAGGCGAAGAAGCGGCTAATTCGCGCACAGCTCAGTAAAGCGGCAGCGGAGCGCTCCGGAGCGCCGCTTCAAGCCGAAAGACGCCGGGAAGCGGCACTTTCCTCCGGATAGCTCCGGAGCCGCGCTTCTGCTTCTCTAGTCATCTCTAGCTTAGCGAAAATCTTTCCCACTCCATTTGGCAAGGGGAGAGTGTACCTGCACTGCACACTAAGTGCGGTTTGCAAAGAAAGAGGATTTGCTGCACATTCCAAGGACACGGCTCTTTCCGAGGCAATCTGCAACCTGCTGTCAGATGGAAGTGCTCTCTGCCCTCTCCTGCCCAGCTCTAGGTACTAGCGGGCACTTTCCAGCCTGGGCGAGGCAAACAACCTCCAGAGATGTCACAGAGCATAAGTGGAGCACAGATGCTCAAAAGCAGCAAAGCTGAAGAGCCTGGCTCAGCTTCACTAGTGTGCAATTGACTGACTGCGAAAAAAAAAGCAGCAGAGCACCGGGCTTCTGGGCGCTGTGAAGGCAATTGCCAAAACCAGGCAGCTGCTCCTTCCCAAGCACAGGCAGCTGCCTATGTTCTTGCTTGTCGACAAACTCACCGCTGCCCTTCTTTTCAGCAGCTGCCACCGTCTTCGGTGCATCTCGGAGCCTCTGGCGACGAGCAAGACTTGCCAAGGTGGGAGGCATCAGGACCAAGTCAAAACCCAGGCAAGTTGTCCTGGAACGCTTTCCATTCGCTTGCCGAGAGTGAATTCAACAGGCAGGAGAGCGGCAGCCACCGTCCCCCGGCAGTCTGAAGGCTTCACACACAAGCCCGCTTCTTTGCGGCTTCGTTCTTCGCCTCTTCCAAGCAACCGCGATCTCTGCTTCTCGGAGGCGAAGAAGCGGCTAATTCGCGCACAGCTCAGAAGAGCGGCAGCGCAGCGCTCCGGAGCGCCGCTTCAAGCCGAAAGACGCCGGGAAGCGGCACTTTCCTCCGGATAGCTCCGGAGCCGCGCTTCTGCTTCTCTAGTCATCTCTAGCTTAGCGAAAAGCTTTCCCACTCCATTTGGCAAGGGGAGAGCCTACCTGCACTGCACACTAACCGCGGATTGCAAAGAAAGAGGATTTGCTGCACATTCCAAGGACACGGCTCTTTCCGAGGCAATCTGCAACCTGCTGTCAGATGGAAGTGCTCTCTGCCCTCTCCTGCCCAGCTCTAGGTACTAGCGGGCACTTTCCAGCCTGGCCGAGGCAAACAACCTCCAGAGATGTCACAGAGCATAAGTGGAGCACAGATGCTCAAAAGCAGCAAAGCTGAAGAGCCTGGCTCAGCTTCACTAGTGTGCAATTGACTGACTGCGAAAAACAAAGCAGCAGAGCACCGGGCTTCTGGGCGCTGTGAAGGCAATTGCCAAAACCAGGCAGCTGTTCCTTCCCAAGCACAGGCAGCTGCCCATGTTCTTGCTTGTCGACAAACTCACCGCTGCCCTTCTTTTCAGCAGCTGCCACCGTCTTCGGTGCATCTCGGAGCCTCTGGCGACGAGCAAGACTTGCCAAGGTGGGACACATCAGGACCAAGTAAAAACCCAGGCAAGTTGTCCTGGAACGCTTTCCATTCGCTTGCCGAGAGTGAATTCAACAGGCAGGAGAGCGGCAGCCACTGTCCTCTGGCAGTTGGAAGGCTTCACACACAAGCCCGCTTCTTTGCGGCTTCGTTCTTCGCCTCTTCTAAGCAACCGCGATCTCTGCTTCTCGGAGGCGAAGAAGCGGCTAATTCGCGCACAGCTCAGTAAAGCGGCAGCGGAGCGCTCCGGAGCGCCGCTTCAAGCCGAAAGACGCCGGGAAGCGGCACTTTCCTCAGGATAGCTCCGGAGCCGCGCTTCTGCTTCTCTAGTCATCTCTAGCTTAGCGAAAAGCTTTCCCACTCCATTTGGCAAGGGGAGAGTGTACCTGCACTGCACACTAAGTGCGGTTTGCAAAGAAAGAGGATTTGCTGCACATTCCAAGGACACGGCTCTTTCCGAGGCAATCTGCAACCTGCTGTCAGATGGAAGTGCTCTCTGCCCTCTCCTGCCCAGCTCTAGGTACTAGCGGGCACTTTCCAGCCTGGCCGAGGCAAACAACCTCGAGAGATGTCACAGAGCATAAGTGGAGCACAGATGCTCAAAAGCAGCAAAGCTGAAGAGCCTGGCTCAGCTTCACTAGTGTGCAATTGACTGACTGCGAAAAAAAAGCAGCAGAGCACCGGGCTTCTGGGCGCTGTGAAGGCAATTGCCAAAACCAGGCAGCTGCTCCTTCCCAAGCACAGGCAGCTGCCTATGTTCTTGCTTGTCGACAAACTCACCGCTGCCCTTCTTTTCAGCAGCTGCCACCGTCTTCGGTGCATCTCGGAGCCTCTGGCGACGAGCAAGACTTGCCAAGGTGGGAGGCATCAGGACCAAGTCAAAACCCAGGCAAGTTGTCGTGGAACGCTTTCCATTCGCTTGCCGAGAGTGAATTCAACAGGCAGGAGAGCGGCAGCCACTGTCCCCCGGCAGTCTGAAGGCTTCACAAACAAGCCCGCTTCTTTGCGGCTTCGTTCTTCGCCTCTTCCAAGCAACCGCCATCTCTGCTTCTCGGAGGCGAAGAAGCGGCTAATTCGCGCACAGCTCAGTAAAGCGGCAGCAAAGCGCTCCGGAGCGCCGCTTCAAGCCGAAAGACGCCGGGAAACGGCACTTTCTTCCGGATAGCTCCGGAGCCGCGCTTCTGCTTCTCTAGTCATCTCTAGCTTAGCGAAAAGCTTTCCCACTCCAGTTGGCAAGGGGAGAGTGTACCTGCACTGCACACTAACCGCGGTTTGCAAAGAAAGAGGATTTGCTGCACATTCCAAGGACACGGCTCTTTCCGAGGCAATCTGCAACCTGCTGTCAGATGGAAGTGCTCTCTGCCCTCTCCTGCCCAGCTCTAGGTACTAGCGGGCACTTTCCAGCCTGGCCGAGGCAAACAACCTCGAGAGATGTCACAGAGCATAAGTGGAGCACAGATGCTCAAAAGCAGCAAAGCTGAAGAGCCTGGCTCAGCTTCACTAGTGTGCAATTGACTGACTGCGAAAAAAAAAGCAGCAGAGCACCGGGCTTCTGGGCGCTGTGAAGGCAATTGCCAAAACCAGGCAGCTGCTCCTTCCCAAGCACAGGCAGCTGCCTATGTTCTTGCTTGTCGACAAACTCACCGCTGCCCTTCTTTTCAGCAGCTGCCACCGTCTTCGGTGCATCTCGGAGCCTCTGGCGACGAGCAAGACTTGCCAAGGTGGGAGGCATCAGGACCAAGTCAAAACGCAGGCAAGTTGTCCTGGAACGCTTTCCATTCGCTTGCCGAGAGTGAATTCAAGAGGCAGGAGAGCGGCAGCCACCGTCCTCCAGCAGTCGGAAGGCTTCGCACGCAAGCCCGCTTCTTTGCGGCTTCGTTCTTCGCCTCTTCCAAGCAACCGCGATCTCTGCCTCTCGGAGGCGAAGAAGCGGCTAATTCGCGCACAGCTCAGTAGAGCGGCAGCGCAGCGCTCCGGAGCGCCGCTTCAAGCCGAAAGACGCCGGGAAGCGGCACTTCCCTCCGGATAGCTCCGGAGCCGCGCTTCTGCTTCTCTAGTCATCTCTAGCTTAGTGAAAATCTTTCCCACTCCAGTTGGCAAGGGGAGAGTGTACCTGCACTGCACACTAACCGCGGTTTGCAAAGAAAGAGGATTTGCTGCACATTCCAAGGACACGGCTGTTTCTGAGGCAATCTGCAACCTGCTGTCAGATGGAAGTGCTCTCTGCCCTCTCCTGCCCAGCTCTAGGTACTAGCGGGCACTTTCCAGCCTGGCCGAGGCAAACAACCTCGAGAGATGTCACAGAGCATAAGTGGAGCACAGATGCTCAAAAGCAGCAAAGCTGAAGAGCCTGGCTCAGCTTCACTAGTGTGCAATTGACTGACTGCGAAAAACAAAGCAGCAGAGCACCGGGCTTCTGGGCGCTGTGAAGGCAATTGCCAAAACCAGGCAGCTGTTCCTTCCCAAGCACAGGCAGCTGCCCATGTTCTTGCTTGTCGACAAACTCACCGCTGCCCTTCTTTTCAGCAGCTGCCACCGTCTTCGGTGCATCTCGGAGCCTCTGGCGACGAGCAAGATTTGCCAAGGTGGGACACATCAGGACCAAGTCAAAACCCAGGCAAGTTGTCCTGGAACGCTTTCCATTCGCTTGCCGAGAGTGAATTCAAGAGGCAGGAGAGCGGCAGCCACTGTCCTCTGGCAGTCGGAAGGCTTCACACACAAGCCCGCTTCTTTGCGGCTTCGTTCTTCGCCTCTTCTAAGCAACCGCGATCTCTGCTTCTCGGAGGCGAAGAAGCGGCTAATTTGCGCAGAGCTCAGTAAAGCGGCAGCGGAGCGCTCCGGAGCGCCGCTTCAAGCCGAAAGACCCCGGGAAACGGCACTTTCCTCCGGATAGCTCCGGAGCCGCGCTTCTGCTTCTCTAGTCATCTCTAGCTTAGCGAAAATCTTTCCCACTCCATTTGGCAAGGGGAGAGTGTACCTGCACTGCACACTAACCGCGGTTTGCAAAGAAAGAGGATTTGCTGCACATTCCAAGGACACGGCTGTTTCTGAGGCAATCTGCAACCTGCTGTCAGATGGAAGTGCTCTCTGCCCTCTCCTGCCCAGCTCTAGGTACTAGCGGGCACTTTCCAGCCTGGGCGAGGCAAACAACCTCCAGAGATGTCACAGAGCATAAGTGGAGCACAGATGCTCAAAAGCAGCAAAGCTGAAGAGCCTGGCTCAGCTTCACTAGTGTGCAATTGACTGACTGCGAAAAACAAAGCAGCAGAGCACCGGGCTTCTGGGCGCTGTGAAGGCAATTGCCAAAACCAGGCAGCTGCTCCTTCCCAAGCACAGGCAGCTGCCTATGTTCTTGCTTGTCGACAAACTCACCGCTGCCCTTCTTTTCAGCAGCTGCCACCGTCTTCTGTGCATCTCGCAGCCTCTGGCGACGAGCAAGACTTGCCAAGGTGGGAGGCATCAGGACCAAGTCAAAACCCAGGCAAGTTGTCCTGGAACGCTTTCCATTCGCTTGCCGAGAGTGAATTCAAGAGGCAGGAGAGCGGCAGCCACTGTCCTCTGGCAGTCGGAAGGCTTCACACACAAGCCCGCTTCTTTGCGGCTTCGTTCTTCGCCTCTTCTAAGCAACCGCGATCTCTGCTTCTCGGAGGCGAAGAAGCGGCTAATTTGCGCACAGCTCAGTAAAGCGGCAGCGGAGCGCTCCGGAGCGCCGCTTCAAGCCGAAAGACCCCGGGAAACGGCACTTTCTTCCGGATAGCTCCGGAGCCGCGCTTCTGCTTCTCTAGTCATCTCTAGCTTAGTGAAAATCTTTCCCACTCCAGTTGGCAAGGGGAGAGTGTACCTGCACTGCACACTAACCGCGGTTTGCAAAGAAAGAGGATTTGCTGCACATTCCAAGGACACGGCTGTTTCTGAGGCAATCTGCAACCTGCTGTCAGATGGAAGTGCTCTCTGCCCTCTCCTGCCCAGCTCTAGGTACTAGCGGGCACTTTCCAGCCTGGCCGAGGCAAACAACCTCGAGAGATGTCACAGAGCATAAGTGGAGCACAGATGCTCAAAAGCAGCAAAGCTGAAGAGCCTGGCTCAGCTTCACTAGTGTGCAATTGACTGACTGCGAAAAACAAAGCAGCAGAGCACCGGGCTTCTGGGCGCTGTGAAGGCAATTGCCAAAACCAGGCAGCTGTTCCTTCCCAAGCACAGGCAGCTGCCCATGTTCTTGCTTGTCGACAAACTCACCGCTGCCCTTCTTTTCAGCAGCTGCCACCGTCTTCGGTGCATCTCGGAGCCTCTGGCGACGAGCAAGATTTGCCAAGGTGGGACACATCAGGACCAAGTCAAAACCCAGGCAAGTTGTCCTGGAACGCTTTCCATTCGCTTGCCGAGAGTGAATTCAAGAGGCAGGAGAGCGGCAGCCACTGTCCTCTGGCAGTCGGAAGGCTTCACACACAAGCCCGCTTCTTTGCGGCTTCGTTCTTCGCCTCTTCTAAGCAACCGCGATCTCTGCTTCTCGGAGGCGAAGAAGCGGCTAATTTGCGCACAGCTCAGTAAAGCGGCAGCGGAGCGCTCCGGAGCGCCGCTTCAAGCCGAAAGACCCCGGGAAACGGCACTTTCTTCCGGATAGCTCCGGAGCCGCGCTTCTGCTTCTCTAGTCATCTCTAGCTTAGTGAAAATCTTTCCCACTCCAGTTGGCAAGGGGAGAGTGTACCTGCACTGCACACTAACCGCGGTTTGCAAAGAAAGAGGATTTGCTGCACATTCCAAGGACACGGCTGTTTCTGAGGCAATCTGCAACCTGCTGTCAGATGGAAGTGCTCTCTGCCCTCTCCTGCCCAGCTCTAGGTACTAGCGGGCACTTTCCAGCCTGGCCGAGGCAAACAACCTCGAGAGATGTCACAGAGCATAAGTGGAGCACAGATGCTCAAAAGCAGCAAAGCTGAAGAGCCTGGCTCAGCTTCACTAGTGTGCAATTGACTGACTGCGAAAAAAAAAGCAGCAGAGCACCGGGCTTCTGGGCGCTGTGAAGGCAATTGCCAAAACCAGGCAGCTGTTCCTTCCCAAGCACAGGCAGCTGCCCATGTTCTTGCTTGTCGACAAACTCACCGCTGCCCTTCTTTTCAGCAGCTGCCACCGTCTTCGGTGCATCTCGGAGCCTCTGGCGACGAGCAAGATTTGCCAAGGTGGGACACATCAGGACCAAGTCAAAACCCAGGCAAGTTGTCCTGGAACGCTTTCCATTCGCTTGCCGAGAGTGAATTCAAGAGGCAGGAGAGCGGCAGCCACTGTCCTCTGGCAGTCGGAAGGCTTCACACACAAGCCCGCTTCTTTGCGGCTTCGTTCTTCGCCTCTTCCAAGCAACCGCGATCTCTGCTTCTCGGAGGCGAAGAAGCGGCTAATTCGTGCACAGCTCAGTAGAGCGGCAGCGGAGCGCTCCGGAGCGCCGCTTCAAGCCGAAAGACGCCGGGAAGCGGCACTTTCCTCCGGATAGCTCCGGAGCCGCGCTTCTGCTTCTCTAGTCATCTCTAGCTTAGCGAAAATCTTTCCCACTCCATTTGGCAAGGGGAGAGTGTACCTGCACTGCACACTAACCGCGGTTTGCAAAGAAAGAGGATTTGCTGCACATTCCAAGGACACGGCTGTTTCTGAGGCAATCTGCAACCTGCTGTCAGATGGAAGTGCTCTCTGCCCTCTCCTGCCCAGCTCTAGGTACTAGCGGGCACTTTCCAGCCTGGGCGAGGCAAACAACCTCCAGAGATGTCACAGAGCATAAGTGGAGCACAGATGCTCAAAAGCAGCAAAGCTGAAGAGCCTGGCTCAGCTTCACTAGTGTGCAATTGACTGACTGCGAAAAACAAAGCAGCAGAGCACCGGGCTTCTGGGCGCTGTGAAGGCAATTGCCAAAACCAGGCAGCTGCTCCTTCCCAAGCACAGGCAGCTGCCTATGTTCTTGCTTGTCGACAAACTCACCGCTGCCCTTCTTTTCAGCAGCTGCCACCGTCTTCTGTGCATCTCGCAGCCTCTGGCGACGAGCAAGACTTGCCAAGGTGGGAGGCATCAGGACCAAGTCAAAACCCAGGCAAGTTGTCCTGGAACGCTTTCCATTCGCTTGCCGAGAGTGAATTCAAGAGGCAGGAGAGCGGCAGCCACTGTCCTCTGGCAGTCGGAAGGCTTCACACACAAGCCCGCTTCTTTGCGGCTTCGTTCTTCGCCTCTTCTAAGCAACCGCGATCTCTGCTTCTCGGAGGCGAAGAAGCGGCTAATTCGCGCACAGCTCAGTAAAGCGGCAGCGGAGCGCTCCGGAGCGCCGCTTCAAGCCGAAAGACGCCGGGAAGCGGCACTTTCCTCCGGATAGCTCCGGAGCCGCGCTTCTGCTTCTCTAGTCATCTCTAGCTTAGCGAAAATTTTTCCCACTCCATTTGGCAAGGGGAGAGCGTACCTGCACTGCACACTAACCGCGGTTTGCAAAGAAAGAGGATTTGCTGCACATTCCAAGGACACGGCTGTTTCTGAGGCAATCTGCAACCTGCTGTCAGATGGAAGTGCTCTCTGCCCTCTCCTGCCCAGCTCTAGGTACTAGCGGGCACTTTCCAGCCTGGCCGAGGCAAACAACCTCCAGAGATGTCACAGAGCCTAAGTGGAGCACAGATGCTCAAAAGCAGCAAAGCTGAAGAGCCTGGCTCAGCTTCACTAGTGTGCAATTGACTGACTGCGAAAAACAAAGCAGCAGAGCACCGGGCTTCTGGGCGCTGTGAAGGCAATTGCCAAAACCAGGCAGCTGTTCCTTCCCAAGCACAGGCAGCTGCCCATGTTCTTGCTTGTCGACAAACTCACCGCTGCCCTTCTTTTCAGCAGCTGCCACCGTCTTCGGTGCATCTCAGAGCCTCTGGCGACGAGCAAGACTTGCCAAGGTGGGACACATCAGGACCAAGTCAAAACCCAGGCAAGTTGTCCTGGAACGCTTTCCATTCGCTTGCCGAGAGTGAATTCAACAGGCAGGAGAGCGGCAGCCACCGTCCTCCGGCAGTCGGAAGGCTTCGCACACAAGCCCGCTTCTTTGCGGCTTCGTTCTTCGCCTCTTCCAAGCAACCGCGATCTCTGCTTCTCGGAGGCGAAGAAGCGGCTAATTCGCGCACAGCTCAGTAAAGCGGCAGCGGAGCGCTCCGGAGCGCCGCTTCAAGCCGAAAGACGCCGGGAAGCGGCACTTTCTTCCGGATAGCTCCGGAGCCGCGCTTCTGCTTCTCTAGTCATCTCTAGCTTAGCGAAAAGCTTTCCCACTCCATTTGGCAAGGGGAGAGCGTACCTGCACTGCACACTAACCGTGGATTGCAAAGAAAGAGGATTTGCTGCACATTCCAAGGACACGGCTGTTTCTGAGGCAATCTGCAACCTGCTGTCAGATGGAAGTGCTCTCTGCCCTCTCCTGCCCAGCTCTAGGTACTAGCGGGCACTTTCCAGCCTGGGCGAGGCAAACAACCTCCAGAGATGTCACAGAGCATAAGTGGAGCACAGATGCTCAAAAGCAGCAAAGCTGAAGAGCCTGGCTCAGCTTCACTAGTGTGCAATTGACTGACTGTGAAAAACAAAGCAGCAGAGCACCGGGCTTCTGGGCGCTGTGAAGGCAATTGCCAAAACCAGGCAGCTGTTCCTTCCCAAGCACAGGCAGCTGCCCATGTTCTTGCTTGTCGACAAACTCACCGCTGCCCTTCTTTTCAGCAGCTGCCACCGTCTTCGGTGCATCTCCGAGCCTCTGGCGACGAGCAAGACTTGCCAAGGTGGGAGGCATCAGGACCAAGTCAAAACCCAGGCAAGTTGTCCTGGAACGCTTTCCATTCGCTTGCCGAGAGTGAATTCAAGAGGCAGGAGAGCGGCAGCCACTGTCCTCTGGCAGTCGGAAGGCTTCACACACAAGCCCGCTTCTTTGCGGCTTCGTTCTTCGCCTCTTCTAAGCAACCGCGATCTCTGCTTCTCGGAGGCGAAGAAGCGGCTAATTTGCGCAGAGCTCAGTAAAGCGGCAGCGGAGCGCTCCGGAGCGCCGCTTCAAGCCGAAAGACCCCGGGAAACGGCACTTTCTTCCGGATAGCTCTGGAGCCGCGCTTCTGCTTCTCTAGTCATCTCTAGCTTAGTGAAAATCTTTCCCACTCCAGTTGGCAAGGGGAGAGTGTACCTGCACTGCACACTAACCGCGGTTTGCAAAGAAAGAGGATTTGCTGCACATTCCAAGGACACGGCTGTTTCTGAGGCAATCTGCAACCTGCTGTCAGATGGAAGTGCTCTCTGCCCTCTCCTGCCCAGCTCTAGGTACTAGCGGGCACTTTCCAGCCTGGCCGAGGCAAACAACCTCCAGAGATGTCACAGAGCATAAGTGGAGCACAGATGCTCAAAAGCAGCAAAGCTGAAGAGCCTGGCTCAGCTTCACTAGTGTGCAATTGACTGACTGCGAAAAACAAAGCAGCAGAGCACCGGGCTTCTGGGCGCTGTGAAGGCAATTGCCAAAACCAGGCAGCTGCTCCTTCCCAAGCACAGGCAGCTGCCTATGTTCTTGCTTGTCGACAAACTCACCGCTGCCCTTCTTTTCAGCAGCTGCCACCGTCTTCGGTGCATCTCGGAGCCTCTGGCGACGAGCAAGACTTGCCAAGGTGGGACGCATCAGGACCAAGTCAAAACCCAGGCAAGTTGTCCTGGAACGCTTTCCATTCGCTTGCCGAGAGTGAATTCAACAGGCAGGAGAGCGGCAGCCACTGTCCCCCGGCAGTCTGAAGGCTTCACACACAAGCCCGCTTCTTTGCGGCTTCGTTCTTCGCCTCTTCCAAGCAACCGCGATCTCTGCTTCTCGGAGGCGAAGAAGCGGCTAATTCGCGCACAGCTCAGTAAAGCGGCAGCAAAGCGCTCCGGAGCGCCGCTTCAAGCCGAAAGACGCCGGGAAACGGCACTTTCTTCCGGATAGCTCCGGAGCCGCGCTTCTGCTTCTCTAGTCATCTCTAGCTTAGCGAAAAGCTTTCCCACTCCATTTGGCAAGGGGAGAGCGTACCTGCACTGCACACTAACCGCGGTTTGCAAAGAAAGAGGATTTGCTGCACATTCCAAGGACACGGCTCTTTCCGAGGCAATCTGCAACCTGCTGTCAGATGGAAGTGCTCTCTGCCCTCTCCTGCCCAGCTCTAGGTACTAGCGGGCACTTTCCAGCCTGGGCGAGGCAAACAACCTCCAGAGATGTCACAGAGCATAAGTGGGGCACAGATGCTCAAAAGCAGCAAAGCTGAAGAGCCTGGCTCAGCTTCACTAGTGTGCAATTGACTGACTGTGAAAAACAAAGCAGCAGAGCACCGGGCTTCTGGGCGCTGTGAAGGCAATTGCCAAAACCAGGCAGCTGTTCCTTCCCAAGCACAGGCAGCTGCCCATGTTCTTGCTTGTCGACAAACTCACCGCTGCCCTTCTTTTCAGCAGCTGCCACCGTCTTCGGTGCATCTCGGAGCCTCTGGCGACGAGCAAGATTTGCCAAGGTGGGACACATCAGGACCAAGTCAAAACCCAGGCAAGTTGTCCAGGAACGCTTTCCATTCGCTTGCCGAGAGTGAATTCAACAGGCAGGAGAGCGGCAGCCACTGTCCTCTGGCAGTCGGAAGGCTTCACACACAAGCCCGCTTCTTTGCGGCTTCGTTCTTCGCCTCTTCTAAGCAACCGCGATCTCTGCTTCTCGGAGGCGAAGAAGCGGCTAATTCGCGCACAGCTCAGTAAAGCGGCAGCGGAGCGCTCCGGAGCGCCGCTTCAAGCCGAAAGACCCCGGGAAACGGCACTTTCCTCCGGATAGCTCCGGAGCCGCGCTTCTGCTTCTCTAGTCATCTCTAGCTTAGCGAAAAGCTTTCCCACTCCATTTGGCAAGGGGAGAGTGTACCTGCACTGCACACTAAGTGCGGTTTGCAAAGAAAGAGGATTTGCTGCACATTCCAAGGACACGGCTGTTTCTGAGGCAATCTGCAACCTGCTGTCAGATGGAAGTGCTCTCTGCCCTCTCCTGCCCAGCTCTAGGTACTAGCGGGCACTTTCCAGCCTGGCCGAGGCAAAGAACCTCCAGAGATGTCACAGAGCATAAGTGGAGCACAGATGCTCAAAAGCAGCAAAGCTGAAGAGCCTGGCTCAGCTTCACTAGTGTGCAATTGACTGACTGCAAAAAAAAAAGCAGCAGAGCACCGGGCTTCTGGGCGCTGTGAAGGCAATTGCCAAAACCAGGCAGCTGTTCCTTCCCAAGCACAGGCAGCTGCCCATGTTCTTGCTTGTCGACAAACTCACCGCTGCCCTTCTTTTCAGCAGCTGCCACCGTCTTCGGTGCATCTCGGAGCCTCTGGCGACGAGCAAGACTTGCCAAGGTGGGAGGCATCAGGACCAAGTCAAAACCCAGGCAAGTTGTCCTGGAACGCTTTCCATTCGCTTGCCGAGAGTGAATTCAACAGGCAGGAGAGCGGCAGCCACTGTCCTCTGGCAGTCGGAAGGCTTCACACACAAGCCCGCTTCTTTGCGGCTTCGTTCTTCGCCTCTTCTAAGCAACCGCGATCTCTGCTTCTCGGAGGCGAAGAAGCGGCTAATTTGCGCACAGCTCAGTAAAGTGGCAGCGGAGCGCTCCGGAGCGCCGCTTCAAGCCGAAAGACCCCGGGAAACGGCACTTTCTTCCGGATAGCTCCGGAGCCGCGCTTCTGCTTCTCTAGTCATCTCTAGCTTAGTGAAAATCTTTCCCACTCCAGTTGGCAAGGGGAGAGTGTACCTGCACTGCACACTAACCGCGGTTTGCAAAGAAAGAGGATTTGCTGCACATTCCAAGGACACGGCTCTTTCCGAGGCAATCTGCAACCTGCTGTCAGATGGAAGTGCTCTCTGCCCTCTCCTGCCCAGCTCTAGGTACTAGCGGGCACTTGCTAGCCTGGGCGAGGCAAACAACCTCGAGAGATGTCACAGAGCCTAAGTGGAGCACAGATGCTCAAAAGCAGCAAAGCTGAAGAGCCTGGCTCAGCTTCACTAGTGTGCAATTGACTGACTGCGAAAAACAAAGCAGCAGAGCACCGGGCTTCTGGGCGCTGTGAAGGCAATTGCCAAAACCAGGCAGCTGCTCCTTCCCAAGCACAGGCAGCTGCCTATGTTCTTGCTTGTCGACAAACTCACCGCTGCCCTTCTTTTCAGCAGCTGCCACCGTCTTCGGTGCATCTCGGAGCCTCTGGCGACGAGCAAGATTTGCCAAGGTGGGACACATCAGGACCAAGTCAAAACCCAGGCAAGTTGTCCAGGAACGCTTTCCATTCGCTTGCCGAGAGTGAATTCAACAGGCAGGAGAGCGGCAGCCACTGTCCTCTGGCAGTCGGAAGGCTTCACACACAAGCCCGCTTCTTTGCGGCTTCGTTCTTCGCCTCTTCTAAGCAACCGCGATCTCTGCTTCTCGGAGGCGAAGAAGCGGCTAATTCGCGCACAGCTCAGTAAAGCGGCAGCGGAGCGCTCCGGAGCGCCGCTTCAAGCCGAAAGACCCCGGGAAACGGCACTTTCCTCCGGATAGCTCCGGAGCCGCGCTTCTGCTTCTCTAGTCATCTCTAGCTTAGCGAAAAGCTTTCCCACTCCATTTGGCAAGGGGAGAGTGTACCTGCACTGCACACTAAGTGCGGTTTGCAAAGAAAGAGGATTTGCTGCACATTCCAAGGACACGGCTGTTTCTGAGGCAATCTGCAACCTGCTGTCAGATGGAAGTGCTCTCTGCCCTCTCCTGCCCAGCTCTAGGTACTAGCGGGCACTTTCCAGCCTGGCCGAGGCAAAGAACCTCCAGAGATGTCACAGAGCATAAGTGGAGCACAGATGCTCAAAAGCAGCAAAGCTGAAGAGCCTGGCTCAGCTTCACTAGTGTGCAATTGACTGACTGCAAAAAAAAAAGCAGCAGAGCACCGGGCTTCTGGGCGCTGTGAAGGCAATTGCCAAAACCAGGCAGCTGTTCCTTCCCAAGCACAGGCAGCTGCCCATGTTCTTGCTTGTCGACAAACTCACCGCTGCCCTTCTTTTCAGCAGCTGCCACCGTCTTCGGTGCATCTCGGAGCCTCTGGCGACGAGCAAGACTTGCCAAGGTGGGAGGCATCAGGACCAAGTCAAAACCCAGGCAAGTTGTCCTGGAACGCTTTCCATTCGCTTGCCGAGAGTGAATTCAACAGGCAGGAGAGCGGCAGCCACTGTCCTCTGGCAGTCGGAAGGCTTCACACACAAGCCCGCTTCTTTGCGGCTTCGTTCTTCGCCTCTTCTAAGCAACCGCGATCTCTGCTTCTCGGAGGCGAAGAAGCGGCTAATTTGCGCACAGCTCAGTAAAGTGGCAGCGGAGCGCTCCGGAGCGCCGCTTCAAGCCGAAAGACCCCGGGAAACGGCACTTTCTTCCGGATAGCTCCGGAGCCGCGCTTCTGCTTCTCTAGTCATCTCTAGCTTAGTGAAAATCTTTCCCACTCCAGTTGGCAAGGGGAGAGTGTACCTGCACTGCACACTAACCGCGGTTTGCAAAGAAAGAGGATTTGCTGCACATTCCAAGGACACGGCTGTTTCTGAGGCAATCTGCAACCTGCTGTCAGATGGAAGTGCTCTCTGCCCTCTCCTGCCCAGCTCTAGGTACTAGCGGGCACTTGCTAGCCTGGGCGAGGCAAACAACCTCGAGAGATGTCACAGAGCCTAAGTGGAGCACAGATGCTCAAAAGCAGCAAAGCTGAAGAGCCTGGCTCAGCTTCACTAGTGTGCAATTGACTGACTGCGAAAAACAAAGCAGCAGAGCACCGGGCTTCTGGGCGCTGTGAAGGCAATTGCCAAAACCAGGCAGCTGCTCCTTCCCAAGCACAGGCAGCTGCCTATGTTCTTGCTTGTCGACAAACTCACCGCTGCCCTTCTTTTCAGCAGCTGCCACCGTCTTCGGTGCATCTCGGAGCCTCTGGCGACGAGCAAGACTTGCCAAGGTGGGACGCATCAGGACCAAGTCAAAATCCAGGCAAGTTGTCCTGGAACGCTTTCCATTCGCTTGCCGAGAGTGAATTCAACAGGCAGGAGAGCGGCAGCCACTGTCCCCCGGCAGTCTGAAGGCTTCACACACAAGCCCGCTTCTTTGCGGCTTCGTTCTTCGCCTCTTCCAAGCAACCGCGATCTCTGCTTCTCGGAGGCGAAGAAGCGGCTAATTCGCGCACAGCTCAGTAAAGCGGCAGCAAAGCGCTCCGGAGCGCCGCTTCAAGCCGAAAGACGCCGGGAAACGGCACTTTCTTCCGGATAGCTCCGGAGCCGCGCTTCTGCTTCTCTAGTCATCTCTAGCTTAGCGAAAAGCTTTCCCACTCCATTTGGCAAGGGGAGAGCGTACCTGCACTGCACACTAAGTGCGGTTGGCAAAGAAAGAGGATTTGCTGCACATTCCAAGGACACGGCTCTTTCCGAGGCAATCTGCAAGCTGCTGTCAGATGGAAGTGCTCTCTGCCCTCTCCTGCCCAGCTCTAGGTACTAGCGGGCACTTTCCAGCCTGGCCGAAGCAAACAACCTCGAGAGATGTCACAGAGCCTAAGTGGAGCACAGATGCTCAAAAGCAGCAAAGCTGAAGAGCCTGGCTCAGCTTCACTAGTGTGCAATTGACTGACTGCGAAAAACAAAGCAGCAGAGCACCGGGCTTCTGGGCGCTGTGAAGGCAATTGCCAAAACCAGGCAGCTGCTCCTTCCCAAGCACAGGCAGCTGCCTATGTTCTTGCTTGTCGACAAACTCACCGCTGCCCTTCTTTTCAGCAGCTGCCACCGTCTTCTGTGCATCTCGCAGCCTCTGGCGACGAGCAAGACTTGCCAAGGTGGGAGGCATCAGGACCAAGTCAAAACCCAGGCAAGTTGTCCTGGAACGCTTTCCATTCGCTTGCCGAGAGTGAATTCAAGAGGCAGGAGAGCGGCAGCCACTGTCCTCTGGCAGTCGGAAGGCTTCACACACAAGCCCGCTTCTTTGCGGCTTCGTTCTTCGCCTCTTCTAAGCAACCGCGATCTCTGCTTCTCGGAGGCGAAGAAGCGGCTAATTTGCGCAGAGCTCAGTAAAGCGGCAGCGGAGCGCTCCGGAGCGCCGCTTCAAGCCGAAAGACGCCGGGAAGCGGCACTTTCCTCCGGATAGCTCCGGAGCCGCGCTTCTGCTTCTCTAGTCATCTCTAGCTTAGCGAAAAGCTTTCCCACTCCATTTGGCAAGGGGAGAGCGTACCTGCACTGCACACTAACCGCGGATTGCAAAGAAAGAGGATTTGCTGCACATTCCAAGGACACGGCTCTCTCCGAGGCAATCTGCAACCTGCTGTCAGATGGAAGTGCTCTCTGCCCTCTCCTGCCCAGCTCTAGGTACTAGCGGGCACTTTCCAGCCTGGCCGAGGCAAACAACCTCCAGAGATGTCACAGAGCCTAAGTGGAGCACAGATGCTCAAAAGCAGCAAAGCTGAAGAGCCTGGCTCAGCTTCACTAGTGTGCAATTGACTGACTGCGAAAAACAAAGCAGCAGAGCACCGGGCTTCTGGGCGCTGTGAAGGCAATTGCCAAAACCAGGCAGCTGTTCCTTCCCAAGCACAGGCAGCTGCCCATGTTCTTGCTTGTCGACAAACTCACCGCTGCCCTTCTTTTCAGCAGCTGCCACCGTCTTCGGTGCATCTCGGAGCCTCTGGCGACGAGCAAGACTTGCCAAGGTGGGACACATCAGGACCAAGTAAAAACCCAGGCAAGTTGTCCTGGAACGCTTTCCATTCGCTTGCCGAGAGTGAATTCAACAGGCAGGAGAGCGGCAGCCACTGTCCTCTGGCAGTTGGAAGGCTTCACACACAAGCCCGCTTCTTTGCGGCTTCGTTCTTCGCCTCTTCTAAGCAACCGCGATCTCTGCTTCTCGGAGGCGAAGAAGCGGCTAATTCGCGCACAGCTCAGTAAAGCGGCAGCGGAGCGCTCCGGAGCGCCGCTTCAAGCCGAAAGACGCCGGGAAGCGGCACTTTCCTCCGGATAGCTCCGGAGCCGCGCTTCTGCTTCTCTAGTCATCTCTAGCTTAGCGAAAATCTTTCCCACTCCATTTGGCAAGGGGAGAGTGTACCTGCACTGCACACTAAGTGCGGTTTGCAAAGAAAGAGGATTTGCTGCACATTCCAAGGACACGGCTCTTTCCGAGGCAATCTGCAACCTGCTGTCAGATGGAAGTGCTCTCTGCCCTCTCCTGCCCAGCTCTAGGTACTAGCGGGCACTTTCCAGCCTGGGCGAGGCAAACAACCTCCAGAGATGTCACAGAGCCTAAGTGGAGCACAGATGCTCAAAAGCAGCAAAGCTGAAGAGCCTGGTTCAGCTTCACTAGTGTGCAATTGACTGACTGCGAAAAAAAAAGCAGCAGAGCACCGGGCTTCTGGGCGCTGTGAAGGCAATTGCCAAAACCAGGCAGCTGCTCCTTCCCAAGCACAGGCAGCTGCCTATGTTCTTGCTTGTCGACAAACTCACCGCTGCCCTTCTTTTCAGCAGCTGCCACCGTCTTCGGTGCATCTCGGAGCCTCTGGCGACGAGCAAGACTTGCCAAGGTGGGACGCATCAGGACCAAGTCAAAATCCAGGCAAGTTGTCCTGGAACGCTTTCCATTCGCTTGCCGAGAGTGAATTCAAGAGGCAGGAGAGCGGCAGCCACTGTCCCCCGGCAGTCTGAAGGCTTCACACACAAGCCCGCTTCTTTGCGGCTTCGTTCTTCGCCTCTTCCAAGCAACCGCCATCTCTGCTTCTCGGAGGCGAAGAAGCGGCTAATTCGCGCACAGCTCAGTAAAGCGGCAGCAAAGCGCTCCGGAGCGCCGCTTCAAGCCGAAAGACGCCGGGAAACGGCACTTTCTTCCGGATAGCTCCGGAGCCGCGCTTCTGCTTCTCTAGTCATCTCTAGCTTAGCGAAAAGCTTTCCCACTCCATTTGGCAAGGGGAGAGCCTACCTGCACTGCACACTAACCGCGGATTGCAAAGAAAGAGGATTTGCTGCACATTCCAAGGACACGGCTCTTTCCGAGGCAATCTGCAACCTGCTGTCAGATGGAAGTGCTCTCTGCCCTCTCCTGCCCAGCTCTAGGTACTAGCGGGCACTTTCCAGCCTGGCCGAGGCAAAGAACCTCGAGAGATGTCACAGAGCATAAGTGGAGCACAGATGCTCAAAAGCAGCAAAGCTGAAGAGCCTGGCTCAGCTTCACTAGTGTGCAATTGACTGACTGCGAAAAAAAAAGCAGCAGAGCACCGGGCTTCTGGGCGCTGTGAAGGCAATTGCCAAAACCAGGCAGCTGTTCCTTCCCAAGCACAGGCAGCTGCCCATGTTCTTGCTTGTCGACAAACTCACCCGCTGCCCTTCTTTTCAGCAGCTGCCACCGTCTTCGGTGCATCTCGGAGCCTCTGGCGACGAGCAAGACTTGCCAAGGTGGGAGGCATCAGGACCAAGTCAAAACCCAGGCAAGTTGTCCTGGAACGCTTTCCATTCGCTTGCCGAGAGTGAATTCAACAGGCAGGAGAGCGGCAGCCACTGTCCTCTGGCAGTCGGAAGGCTTCACACACAAGCCCGCTTCTTTGCGGCTTCGTTCTTCGCCTCTTCTAAGCAACCGCGATCTCTGCTTCTCGGAGGCGAAGAAGCGGCTAATTTGCGCACAGCTCAGTAAAGTGGCAGCGGAGCGCTCCGGAGCGCCGCTTCAAGCCGAAAGACCCCGGGAAACGGCACTTTCTTCCGGATAGCTCCGGAGCCGCGCTTCTGCTTCTCTAGTCATCTCTAGCTTAGTGAAAATCTTTCCCACTCCAGTTGGCAAGGGGAGAGTGTACCTGCACTGCACA
Source organism: Anomalospiza imberbis (assembly GCF_031753505.1). NCBI lineage: Eukaryota > Metazoa > Chordata > Aves > Passeriformes > Viduidae > Anomalospiza > Anomalospiza imberbis. Next base: position 50,106 of record NW_027099992.1, read on the forward strand.
CTAACCGCGGTTTGCAAAGAAAGAGGATTTGCTGCACATTCCAAGGACACGGCTGTTTCTGAGGCAATCTGCAACCTGCTGTCAGATGGAAGTGCTCTCTGCCCTCTCCTGCCCAGCTCTAGGTACTAGCGGGCACTTGCTAGCCTGGGCGAGGCAAACAACCTCGAGAGATGTCACAGAGCCTAAGTGGAGCACAGATGCTCAAAAGCAGCAAAGCTGAAGAGCCTGGCTCAGCTTCACTAGTGTGCAATTGACTGACTGCGAAAAACAAAGCAGCAGAGCACCGGGCTTCTGGGCGCTGTGAAGGCAATTGCCAAAACCAGGCAGCTGTTCCTTCCCAAGCACAGGCAGCTGCCTATGTTCTTGCTTGTCGACAAACTCACCGCTGCCCTTCTTTTCAGCAGCTGCCACCGTCTTCGGTGCATCTCGGAGCCTCTGGCGACGAGCAAGACTTGCCAAGGTGGGACGCATCAGGACCAAGTCAAAACCCAGGCAAGTTGTCCTGGAACGCTTTCCATTCGCTTGCCGAGAGTGAATTCAACAGGCAGGAGAGCGGCAGCCACTGTCCCCCGGCAGTCTGAAGGCTTCACACACAAGCCCGCTTCTTTGCGGCTTCGTTCTTCGCCTCTTCCAAGCAACCGCGATCTCTGCTTCTCGGAGGCGAAGAAGCGGCTAATTCGCGCACAGCTCAGTAAAGCGGCAGCAAAGCGCTCCGGAGCGCCGCTTCAAGCCGAAAGACGCCGGGAAACGGCACTTTCTTCCGGATAGCTCCGGAGCCGCGCTTCTGCTTCTCTAGTCATCTCTAGCTTAGCGAAAAGCTTTCCCACTCCATTTGGCAAGGGGAGAGCGTACCTGCACTGCACACTAAGTGCGGTTGGCAAAGAAAGAGGATTTGCTGCACATTCCAAGGACACGGCTCTTTCCGAGGCAATCTGCAAGCTGCTGTCAGATGGAAGTGCTCTCTGCCCTCTCCTGCCCAGCTCTAGGTACTAGCGGGCACTTTCCAGCCTGGCCGAAGCAAACAACCTCGAGAGATGTCACAGAGCCTAAGTGGAGCACAGATGCTCAAAAGCAGCAAAGCTGAAGAGCCTGGCTCAGCTTCACTAGTGTGCAATTGACTGAGTGCGAAAAACAAAGCAGCAGAGCACCGGGCTTCTGGGCGCTGTGAAGGCAATTGCCAAAACCAGGCAGCTGCTCCTTCCCAAGCACAGGCAGCTGCCTATGTTCTTGCTTGTCGACAAACTCACCGCTGCCCTTCTTTTCAGCAGCTGCCACCGTCTTCTGTGCATCTCGCAGCCTCTGGCGACGAGCAAGACTTGCCAAGGTGGGAGGCATCAGGGACCAAGTCAAAACCCAGGCAAGTTGTCCTGGAACGCTTTCCATTCGCTTGCCGAGTGAATTCAAGAGGCAGGAGAGCGGCAGCCACTGTCCCCCGGCAGTCTGAAGGCTTCACACACAAGCCCGCTTCTTTGCGGCTTCGTTCTTCGCCTCTTCCAAGCAACCGCCATCTCTGCTTCTCGGAGGCGAAGAAGCGGCTAATTCGCGCACAGCTCAGTAAAGCGGCAGCAAAGCGCTCCGGAGCGCCGCTTCAAGCCGAAAGACGCCGGGAAACGGCACTTTCTTCCGGATAGCTCCGGAGCCGCGCTTCTGCTTCTCTAGTCATCTCTAGCTTAGCGAAAAGCTTTCCCACTCCATTTGGCAAGGGGAGAGCGTACCTGCACTGCACACTAACCGCGGTTTGCAAAGAAAGAGGATTTGCTGCACATTCCAAGGACACGGCTCTTTCCGAGGCAATCTGCAACCTGCTGTCAGATGGAAGTGCTCTCTGCCCTCTCCTGCCCAGCTCTAGGTACTAGCGGGCACTTTCCAGCCTGGCCGAGGCAAACAACCTCGAGAGATGTCACAGAGCATAAGTGGAGCACAGATGCTCAAAAGCAGCAAAGCTGAAGAGCCTGGCTCAGCTTGACTAGTGTGCAATTGACTGACTGTGAAAAAAAAAGCAGCAGAGCACCGGGCTTCTGGGCGCTGTGAAGGCAATTGCCAAAACCAGGCAGCTGTTCCTTCCCAAGCACAGGCAGCTGCCCATGTTCTTGCTTGTCGACAAACTCACCGCTGCCCTTCTTTTCAGCAGCTGCCACCGTCTTCGGTGCATCTCGGAGCCTCTGGCGACGAGCAAGACTTGCCAAGGTGGGAGGCATCAGGACCAAGTCAAAACCCAGGCAAGTTGTCCTGGAACGCTTTCCATTCGCTTGCCGAGAGTGAATTCAAGAGGCAGGAGAGCGGCAGCCACTGTCCCCCGGCAGTCTGAAGGCTTCACACACAAGCCCGCTTCTTTGCGGCTTCGTTCTTCGCCTCTTCCAAGCAACCGCCATCTCTGCTTCTCGGAGGCGAAGAAGCGGCTAATTCGCGCACAGCTCAGTAAAGCGGCAGCAAAGTGCTCCAGAGCGCCGCTTCAAGCCGAAAGACGCCGGGAAACGGCACTTTCCTCCGGATAGCTCCGGAGCCGCGCTTCTGCTTCTCTAGTCATCTCTAGCTTAGCGAAAAGCTTTCCCACTCCAGTTGGCAAGGGGAGAGTGTACCTGCACTGCACACTAACCGCGGTTTGCAAAGAAAGAGGATTTGCTGCACATTCCAAGGACACGGCTCTTTCCGAGGCAATCTGCAACCTGCTGTCAGATGGAAGTGCTCTCTGCCCTCTCCTGCCCAGCTCTAGGTACTAGCGGGCACTTTCCAGCCTGGCCGAGGCAAACAACCTCGAGAGATGTCACAGAGCCTAAGTGGAGCACAGATGCTCAAAAGCAGCAAAGCTGAAGAGCCTGGCTCAGCTTCACTAGTGTGCAATTGACTGACTGCGAAAAACAAAGCAGCAGAGCACCGGGCTTCTGGGCGCTGTGAAGGCAATTGCCAAAATCAGGCAGCTGCTCCTTCCCAAGCACAGGCAGCTGCCTATGTTCTTGCTTGTCGACAAACTCACCGCTGCCCTTCTTTTCAGCAGCTGCCACCGTCTTCGGTGCATCTCGGAGCCTCTGGCGACGAGCAAGACTTGCCAAGGTGGGAGGCATCAGGACCAAGTCAAAACCCAGGCAAGTTGTCCTGGAACGCTTTCCATTCGCTTGCCGAGAGTGAATTCAAGAGGCAGGAGAGCGGCAGCCACTGTCCCCCGGCAGTCTGAAGGCTTCACACACAAGCCCGCTTCTTTGCGGCTTCGTTCTTCGCCTCTTCCAAGCAACCGCCATCTCTGCTTCTCGGAGGCGAAGAAGCGGCTAATTCGCGCACAGCTCAGTAAAGCGGCAGCAAAGCGCTCCGGAGCGCCGCTTCAAGCCGAAAGACGCCGGGAAACGGCACTTTCTTCCGGATAGCTCCGGAGCCGCGCTTCTGCTTCTCTAGTCATCTCTAGCTTAGCGAAAAGCTTTCCCACTCCATTTGGCAAGGGGAGAGCGTACCTGCACTGCACACTAACCGCGGTTTGCAAAGAAAGAGGATTTGCTGCACATTCCAAGGACACGGCTCTTTCCGAGGCAATCTGCAACCTGCTGTCAGATGGAAGTGCTCTCTGCCCTCTCCTGCCCAGCTCTAGGTACTAGCGGGCACTTGCCAGCCTGGCCGAGGCAAACAACCTCGAGAGATGTCACAGAGCATAAGTGGAGCACAGATGCTCAAAAGCAGCAAAGCTGAAGAGCCTGGCTCAGCTTCACTAGTGTGCAATTGACTGACTGTGAAAAACAAAGCAGCAGAGCACCGGGCTTCTGGGCGCTGTGAAGGCAATTGCCAAAACCAGGCAGCTGTTCCTTCCCAAGCACAGGCAGCTGCCTATGTTCTTGCTTGTCGACAAACTCACCGCTGCCCTTCTTTTCAGCAGCTGCCACCGTCTTCGGTGCATCTCGGAGCCTCTGGCGACGAGCAAGACTTGCCAAGGTGGGACGCATCAGGACCAAGTCAAAACCCAGGCAAGTTGTCCTGGAACGCTTTCCATTCGCTTGCCGAGAGTGAATTCAAGAGGCAGGAGAGCGGCAGCCACTGTCCTCCAGCAGTCTGAAGGCTTCACACACAAGCCCGCTTCTTTGCGGCTTCGTTCTTCGCCTCTTCCAAGCAACCGCCATCTCTGCTTCTCGGAGGCGAAGAAGCGGCTAATTCGCGCACAGCTCAGTAAAGCGGCAGCAAAGTGCTCCAGAGCGCCGCTTCAAGCCGAAAGACGCCGGGAAGCGGCACTTTCCTCCGGATAGCTCCGGAGCCGCGCTTCTGCTTCTCTAGTCATCTCTAGCTTAGCGAAAAGCTTTCCCACTCCAGTTGGCAAGGGGAGAGTGTACCTGCACTGCACACTAACCGCGGTTTGCAAAGAAAGAGGATTTGCTGCACATTCCAAGGACACGGCTCTTTCCGAGGCAATCTGCAACCTGCTGTCAGATGGAAGTGCTCTCTGCCCTCTCCTGCCCAGCTCTAGGTACTAGCGGGCACTTTCCAGCCTGGCCGAGGCAAACAACCTCGAGAGATGTCACAGAGCCTAAGTGGAGCACAGATGCTCAAAAGCAGCAAAGCTGAAGAGCCTGGCTCAGCTTCACTAGTGTGCAATTGACTGACTGCGAAAAACAAAGCAGCAGAGCACCGGGCTTCTGGGCGCTGTGAAGGCAATTGCCAAAATCAGGCAGCTGCTCCTTCCCAAGCACAGGCAGCTGCCTATGTTCTTGCTTGTCGACAAACTCACCGCTGCCCTTCTTTTCAGCAGCTGCCACCGTCTTCGGTGCATCTCGGAGCCTCTGGCGACGAGCAAGACTTGCCAAGGTGGGAGGCATCAGGACCAAGTCAAAACCCAGGCAAGTTGTCCTGGAACGCTTTCCATTCGCTTGCCGAGAGTGAATTCAAGAGGCAGGAGAGCGGCAGCCACTGTCCCCCGGCAGTCTGAAGGCTTCACACACAAGCCCGCTTCTTTACGGCTTCGTTCTTCGCCTCTTCCAAGCAACCGCCATCTCTGCTTCTCGGAGGCGAAGAAGCGGCTAATTCGCGCACAGCTCAGTAAAGCGGCAGCAAAGCGCTCCGGAGCGCCGCTTCAAGCCGAAAGACGCCGGGAAACGGCACTTTCTTCCGGATAGCTCCGGAGCCGCGCTTCTGCTTCTCTAGTCATCTCTAGCTTAGCGAAAAGCTTTCCCACTCCATTTGGCAAGGGGAGAGCGTACCTGCACTGCACACTAACCGCGGTTTGCAAAGAAAGAGGATTTGCTGCACATTCCAAGGACACGGCTCTTTCCGAGGCAATCTGCAACCTGCTGTCAGATGGAAGTGCTCTCTGCCCTCTCCTGCCCAGCTCTAGGTACTAGCGGGCACTTTCCAGCCTGGCCGAGGCAAACAACCTCCAGAGATGTCACAGAGCATAAGTGGAGCACAGATGCTCAAAAGCAGCAAAGCTGAAGAGCCTGGCTCAGCTTGACTAGTGTGCAATTGACTGACTGTGAAAAAAAAAGCAGCAGAGCACCGGGCTTCTGGGCGCTGTGAAGGCAATTGCCAAAACCAGGCAGCTGTTCCTTCCCAAGCACAGGCAGCTGCCCATGTTCTTGCTTGTCGACAAACTCACCGCTGCCCTTCTTTTCAGCAGCTGCCACCGTCTTCGGTGCATCTCGGAGCCTCTGGCGACGAGCAAGACTTGCCAAGGTGGGAGGCATCAGGACCAAGTCAAAACCCAGGCAAGTTGTCCTGGAACGCTTTCCATTCGCTTGCCGAGAGTGAATTCAAGAGGCAGGAGAGCGGCAGCCACTGTCCCCCGGCAGTCTGAAGGCTTCACACACAAGCCCGCTTCTTTGCGGCTTCGTTCTTCGCCTCTTCCAAGCAACCGCCATCTCTGCTTCTCGGAGGCGAAGAAGCGGCTAATTCGCGCACAGCTCAGTAAAGCGGCAGCAAAGTGCTCCAGAGCGCCGCTTCAAGCCGAAAGACGCCGGGAAACGGCACTTTCCTCCGGATAGCTCCGGAGCCGCGCTTCTGCTTCTCTAGTCATCTCTAGCTTAGCGAAAAGCTTTCCCACTCCAGTTGGCAAGGGGAGAGTGTACCTGCACTGCACACTAACCGCGGTTTGCAAAGAAAGAGGATTTGCTGCACATTCCAAGGACACGGCTCTTTCCGAGGCAATCTGCAACCTGCTGTCAGATGGAAGTGCTCTCTGCCCTCTCCTGCCCAGCTCTAGGTACTAGCGGGCACTTTCCAGCCTGGCCGAGGCAAACAACCTCGAGAGATGTCACAGAGCCTAAGTGGAGCACAGATGCTCAAAAGCAGCAAAGCTGAAGAGCCTGGCTCAGCTTCACTAGTGTGCAATTGACTGACTGCGAAAAACAAAGCAGCAGAGCACCGGGCTTCTGGGCGCTGTGAAGGCAATTGCCAAAATCAGGCAGCTGCTCCTTCCCAAGCACAGGCAGCTGCCTATGTTCTTGCTTGTCGACAAACTCACCGCTGCCCTTCTTTTCAGCAGCTGCCACCGTCTTCGGTGCATCTCGGAGCCTCTGGCGACGAGCAAGACTTGCCAAGGTGGGAGGCATCAGGACCAAGTCAAAACCCAGGCAAGTTGTCCTGGAACGCTTTCCATTCGCTTGCCGAGAGTGAATTCAAGAGGCAGGAGAGCGGCAGCCACTGTCCCCCGGCAGTCTGAAGGCTTCACACACAAGCCCGCTTCTTTGCGGCTTCGTTCTTCGCCTCTTCCAAGCAACCGCCATCTCTGCTTCTCGGAGGCGAAGAAGCGACTAATTCGCGCACAGCTCAGTAAAGCGGCAGCAAAGCGCTCCGGAGCGCCGCTTCAAGCCGAAAGACGCCGGGAAACGGCACTTTCTTCCGGATAGCTCCGGAGCCGCGCTTCTGCTTCTCTAGTCATCTCTAGCTTAGCGAAAAGCTTTCCCACTCCATTTGGCAAGGGGAGAGCGTACCTGCACTGCACACTAACCGCGGTTTGCAAAGAAAGAGGATTTGCTGCACATTCCAAGGACACGGCTCTTTCCGAGGCAATCTGCAACCTGCTGTCAGATGGAAGTGCTCTCTGCCCTCTCCTGCCCAGCTCTAGGTACTAGCGGGCACTTTCCAGCCTGGCCGAGGCAAACAACCTCGAGAGATGTCACAGAGCATAAGTGGAGCACAGATGCTCAAAAGCAGCAAAGCTGAAGAGCCTGGCTCAGCTTCACTAGTGTGCAATTGACTGACTGTGAAAAACAAAGCAGCAGAGCACCGGGCTTCTGGGCGCTGTGAAGGCAATTGCCAAAACCAGGCAGCTGTTCCTTCCCAAGCACAGGCAGCTGCCCATGTTCTTGCTTGTCGACAAACTCACCGCTGCCCTTCTTTTCAGCAGCTGCCACCGTCTTCGGTGCATCTCGGAGCCTCTGGCGACGAGCAAGACTTGCCAAGGTGGGAGGCATCAGGACCAAGTCAAAACCCAGGCAAGTTGTCCTGGAACGCTTTCCATTCGCTTGCCGAGAGTGAATTCAAGAGGCAGGAGAGCGGCAGCCACTGTCCTCCAGCAGTCTGAAGGCTTCACACACAAGCCCGCTTCTTTGCGGCTTCGTTCTTCGCCTCTTCCAAGCAACCGCGATCTCTGCTTCTCGGAGGCGAAGAAGCGGCTAATTCGCGCACAGCTCAGTAAAGCGGCAGCGCAGCGCTCCGGAGCGCCGCTTCAAGCCGAAAGACGCCGGGAAGCGGCACTTTCCTCCGGATAGCTCCGGAGCCGCGCTTCTGCTTCTCTAGTCATCTCTAGCTTAGCGAAAAGCTTTCCCACTCCATTTGGCAAGGGGAGAGCGTACCTGCACTGCACACTAACCGCGGTTTGCAAAGAAAGAGGATTTGCTGCACATTCTAAGGACACGGCTCTTTCCGAGGCAATCTGCAACCTGCTGTCAGATGGGAGTGCTCTCTGCCCTCTCCTGCCCAGCTCTAGGTACTAGCGGGCACTTGCCAGCCTGGCCGAGGCAAACAACCTCCAGAGATGTCACAGAGCATAAGTGGAGCACAGATGCTCAAAAGCAGCAAAGCTGAAGAGCCTGGCTCAGCTTCACTAGTGTGCAATTGACTGACTGTGAAAAACAAAGCAGCAGAGCACCGGGCTTCTGGGCGCTGTGAAGGCAATTGCCAAAACCAGGCAGCTGCTCCTTCCCAAGCACAGGCAGCTGCCTATGTTCTTGCTTGTCGACAAACTCACCGCTGCCCTTCTTTTCAGCAGCTGCCACCGTCTTCGGTGCATCTCGGAGCCTCTGGCGACGAGCAAGACTTGCCAAGGTGGGACGCATCAGGACCAAGTCAAAACCCAGGCAAGTTGTCCTGGAACGCTTTCCATTCGCTTGCCGAGAGTGAATTCAAGAGGCAGGAGAGCGGCAGCCACCATCCTCTGGCAGTCGGAAGGCTTCGCACACAAGCCCGCTTCTTTGCGGCTTCGTTCTTCGCCTCTTCCAAGCAACCGCGATCTCTGCTTCTCGGAGGCGAAGAAGCGGCTAATTCGCGCACAGCTCAGTAAAGCGGCAGCAAAGTGCTCCAGAGCGCCGCTTCAAGCCGAAAGACGCCGGGAAACGGCACTTTCCTCCGGATAGCTCCGGAGCCGCGCTTCTGCTTCTCTAGTCATCTCTAGCTTAGCGAAAAGCTTTCCCACTCCAGTTGGCAAGGGGAGAGTGTACCTGCACTGCACACTAACCGCGGTTTGCAAAGAAAGAGGATTTGCTGCACATTCCAAGGACACGGCTCTTTCCGAGGCAATCTGCAACCTGCTGTCAGATGGAAGTGCTCTCTGCCCTCTCCTGCCCAGCTCTAGGTACTAGCGGGCACTTTCCAGCCTGGCCGAGGCAAACAACCTCGAGAGATGTCACAGAGCCTAAGTGGAGCACAGATGCTCAAAAGCAGCAAAGCTGAAGAGCCTGGCTCAGCTTCACTAGTGTGCAATTGACTGACTGCGAAAAACAAAGCAGCAGAGCACCGGGCTTCTGGGCGCTGTGAAGGCAATTGCCAAAATCAGGCAGCTGCTCCTTCCCAAGCACAGGCAGCTGCCTATGTTCTTGCTTGTCGACAAACTCACCGCTGCCCTTCTTTTCAGCAGCTGCCACCGTCTTCGGTGCATCTCGGAGCCTCTGGCGACGAGCAAGACTTGCCAAGGTGGGAGGCATCAGGACCAAGTCAAAACCCAGGCAAGTTGTCCTGGAACGCTTTCCATTCGCTTGCCGAGAGTGAATTCAAGAGGCAGGAGAGCGGCAGCCACTGTCCCCCGGCAGTCTGAAGGCTTCACACACAAGCCCGCTTCTTTGCGGCTTCGTTCTTCGCCTCTTCCAAGCAACCGCCATCTCTGCTTCTCGGAGGCGAAGAAGCGGCTAATTCGCGCACAGCTCAGTAAAGCGGCAGCAAAGCGCTCCGGAGCGCCGCTTCAAGCCGAAAGACGCCGGGAAACGGCACTTTCTTCCGGATAGCTCCGGAGCCGCGCTTCTGCTTCTCTAGTCATCTCTAGCTTAGCGAAAAGCTTTCCCACTCCATTTGGCAAGGGGAGAGCGTACCTGCACTGCACACTAACCGCGGTTTGCAAAGAAAGAGGATTTGCTGCACATTCCAAGGACACGGCTCTTTCCGAGGCAATCTGCAACCTGCTGTCAGATGGAAGTGCTCTCTGCCCTCTCCTGCCCAGCTCTAGGTACTAGCGGGCACTTTCCAGCCTGGCCGAGGCAAACAACCTCGAGAGATGTCACAGAGCATAAGTGGAGCACAGATGCTCAAAAGCAGCAAAGCTGAAGAGCCTGGCTCAGCTTCACTAGTGTGCAATTGACTGACTGTGAAAAACAAAGCAGCAGAGCACCGGGCTTCTGGGCGCTGTGAAGGCAATTGCCAAAACCAGGCAGCTGTTCCTTCCCAAGCACAGGCAGCTGCCCATGTTCTTGCTTGTCGACAAACTCACCACTGCCCTTCTTTTCAGCAGCTGCCACCGTCTTCGGTGCATCTCGGAGCCTCTGGCGACGAGCAAGACTTGCCAAGGTGGGAGGCATCAGGACCAAGTCAAAACCCAGGCAAGTTGTCCTGGAACGCTTTCCATTCGCTTGCCGAGAGTGAATTCAAGAGGCAGGAGAGCGGCAGCCACTGTCCTCCAGCAGTCTGAAGGCTTCACACACAAGCCCGCTTCTTTGCGGCTTCGTTCTTCGCCTCTTCCAAGCAACCGCGATCTCTGCTTCTCGGAGGCGAAGAAGCGGCTAATTCGCGCACAGCTCAGTAAAGCGGCAGCGCAGCGCTCCGGAGCGCCGCTTCAAGCCGAAAGACGCCGGGAAGCGGCACTTTCCTCCGGATAGCTCCGGAGCCGCGCTTCTGCTTCTCTAGTCATCTCTAGCTTAGCGAAAAGCTTTCCCACTCCATTTGGCAAGGGGAGAGCGTACCTGCACTGCACACTAACCGCGGTTTGCAAAGAAAGAGGATTTGCTGCACATTCCAAGGACACGGCTCTTTCCGAGGCAATCTGCAACCTGCTGTCAGATGGGAGTGCTCTCTGCCCTCTCCTGCCCAGCTCTAGGTACTAGCGGGCACTTGCCAGCCTGGCCGAGGCAAACAACCTCGAGAGATGTCACAGAGCATAAGTGGAGCACAGATGCTCAAAAGCAGCAAAGCTGAAGAGCCTGACTCAGCTTCACTAGTGTGCAATTGACTGACTGTGAAAAACAAAGCAGCAGAGCACCGGGCTTCTGGGCGCTGTGAAGGCAATTGCCAAAACCAGGCAGCTGCTCCTTCCCAAGCACAGGCAGCTGCCTATGTTCTTGCTTGTCGACAAACTCACCGCTGCCCTTCTTTTCAGCAGCTGCCACCGTCTTCGGTGCATCTCGGAGCCTCTGGCGACGAGCAAGACTTGCCAAGGTGGGAGGCATCAGGACCAAGTCAAAACCCAGGCAAGTTGTCCTGGAACGCTTTCCATTCGCTTGCCGAGAGTGAATTCAAGAGGCAGGAGAGCGGCAGCCACCATCCTCTGGCAGTCGGAAGGCTTCGCACACAAGCCCGCTTCTTTGCGGCTTCGTTCTTCGCCTCTTCCAAGCAACCGCGATCTCTGCTTCTCGGAGGCGAAGAAGCGGCTAATTCGCGCAGAGCTCAGTAAAGCGGCAGCGGAGCGCTCCGGAGCGCCGCTTCAAGCCGAAAGACGCCGGGAAGCGGCACATTCCTCCGGATAGCTCCGGAGCCGCGCTTCTGCTTCTCTAGTCATCTCTAGCTTAGCGAAAAGCTTTCCCACTCCAGTTGGCAAGGGGAGAGTGTACCTGCACTGCACACTAACCGCGGTTTGCAAAGAAAGAGGATTTGCTGCACATTCCAAGGACACGGCTCTTTCCGAGGCAATCTGCAACCTGCTGTCAGATGGAAGTGCTCTCTGCCCTCTCCTGCCCAGCTCTAGGTACTAGCGGGCACTTTCCAGCCTGGGCGAGGCAAACAACCTCGAGAGATGTCACAGAGCCTAAGTGGAGCACAGATGCTCAAAAGCAGCAAAGCTGAAGAGCCTGGCTCAGCTTCACTAGTGTGCAATTGACTGACTGTGAAAAACAAAGCAGCAGAGCACCGGGCTTCTGGGCGCTGTGAAGGCAATTGCCAAAACCAGGCAGCTGTTCCTTCCCAAGCACAGGCAGCTGCCCATGTTCTTGCTTGTCGACAAACTCACCGCTGCCCTTCTTTTCAGCAGCTGCCACCGTCTTCGGTGCATCTCGGAGCCTCTGGCGACGAGCAAGACTTGCCAAGGTGGGAGGCATCAGGACCAAGTCAAAACCCAGGCAAGTTGTCCTGGAACGCTTTCCATTCGCTTGCCGAGAGTGAATTCAAGAGGCAGGAGAGCGGCAGCCACTGTCCTCTGGCAGTCGGAAGGCTTCACACACAAGCCCGCTTCTTTGCGGCTTCGTTCTTCGCCTCTTCCAAGCAACCGCGATCTCTGCTTCTCGGAGGCGAAGAAGCGGCTAATTCGCGCACAGCTCAGTAAAGCGGCAGCGGAGCGCTCCGGAGCGCCGCTTCAAGCCGAAAGACGCCGGGAAGCGGCACTTTCCTCCGGATAGCTCCGGAGCCGCGCTTCTGCTTCTCTAGTCATCTCTAGCTTAGCGAAAAGCTTTCCCACTCCATTTGGCAAGGGGAGAGCGTACCTGCACTGCACATTAACCGCGGTTTGCAAAGAAAGAGGATTTGCTGCACATTCCAAGGACACGGCTCTTTCCGAGGCAATCTGCAACCTGCTGTCAGATGGAAGTGCTCTCTGCCCTCTCCTGCCCAGCTCTAGGTACTAGCGGGCACTTGCCAGCCTGGCCGAGGCAAACAACCTCGAGAGATGTCACAGAGCATAAGTGGAGCACAGATGCTCAAAAGCAGCAAAGCTGAAGAGCCTGGCTCAGCTTCACTAGTGTGCAATTGACTGACTGCGAAAAACAAAGCAGCAGAGCACCGGGCTTCTGGGCGCTGTGAAGGCAATTGCCAAAACCAGGCAGCTGCTCCTTCCCAAGCACAGGCAGCTGCCGTTCTTGCTTGTCGACAAACTCACCGCTGCCCTTCTTTTCAGCAGCTGCCACCGTCTTCTGTGCATCTCGGAGCCTCTGGCGACGAGCAAGACTTGCCAAGGTGGGACACATCAGGACCAAGTCAAAACCCAGGCAAGTTGTCCTGGAACGCTTTCCATTCGCTTGCCGAGAGTGAATTCAAGAGGCAGGAGAGCGGCAGCCACTGTCCTCTGGCAGTCTGAAGGCTTAGCACACAAGCCCGCTTCTTTGCGGCTTCGTTCTTCGCCTCTTCCAAGCAACCGCGATCTCTGCTTCTCGGAGGCGAAGAAGCGGCTAATTCGCGCACAGCTCAGTAGAGCGCCAGCGGAGCGCTCCGGAGCGCCGCTTCAAGCCGAAAGACATCGGGAAGCGGCACTTTCCTCCGGATAGCTCCGGAGCCGCGCTTCTGCTTCTCTAGTCATCTCTAGCTTAGCGAAAAGCTTTCCCACTCCATTTGGCAAGGGGAGAGTGTACCTGCACTGCACACGAACCGCGGTTTGCAAAGAAAGAGGATTTGCTGCACATTCCAAGAACACGACTCTTTCCGAAGCAATCTGCAACCTGCTGTCAGATGGAAGTGCTCTCTGCCCTCTCCTGCCCAGCTCTAGGTACTAGCGGGCACTTTCCAGCCTGGCCGAGGCAAACAACCTCCAGAGATGTCACAGAGCATAAGTGGAGCACAGATGCTCAAAAGCAGCAAAGCTGAAGAGCCTGGCTCAGCTTCACTAGTGTGCAATTGACTGACTGCGAAAAACAAAGCAGCAGAGCACCGGGCTTCTGGGCGCTGTGAAGGCAATTGCCAAAACCAGGCAGCTGTTCCTTCCCAAGCACAGGCAGCTGCCTATGTTCTTGCTTGTAGACAAACTCACCGCTGCCCTTCTTTTCAGCAGCTGCCACCGTCTTCGGTGCATCTCGGAGCCTCTGGCGACGAGCAAGACTTGCCAAGGTGGGACGCATCAGGACCAAGTCAAAACCCAGGCAAGTTGTCCTGGAACGCTTTCCATTCGCTTGCCGAGAGTGAATTCAAGAGGCAGGAGAGCGGCAGCCACTGTCCTCTGGCAGTCTGAAGGCTTCGCACACAAGCCCGCTTCTTTGTGGCTTCGTTCTTCGCCTCTTCTAAGCAACCGCGATCTCTGCTTCTCGGAGGCGAAGAAGCGGCTAATTCGCGCACAGCTCAGTAGAGCGGCAGCAAAGCGCTCCGGAGCGCCGCTTCAAGCCGAAAGACGCCGGGAAGCGGCACTTTCCTTTGGATAGCTCCGGAGCCGCGCTTCTGCTTCTCTAGTCATCTCTAGCTTAGCGAAAAGCTTTCCCACTCCATTTGGCAAGGGGAGAGTGTACCTGCACTGCACACGAACCGCGGTTTGCAAAGAAAGAGGATTTGCTGCACATTCCAAGGACACGGCTCTTTCCGAGGCAATCTGCAACCTGCTGTCAGATGGAAGTGCTCTCTGCCCTCTCCTGCCCAGCTCTAGGTACTAGCGGGCACTTGCCAGCCTGGCCGAGGCAAACAACCTCCAGAGATGTCACAGAGCATAAGTGGAGCACAGATGCTCAAAAGCAGCAAAGCTGAAGAGCCTGGCTCAGCTTCACTAGTGTGCAATTGACTGACTGTGAAAAACAAAGCAGCAGAGCACCGGGCTTCTGGGCGCTGTGAAGGCAATTGCCAAAACCAGGCAGCTGCTCCTTCCCAAGCACAGGCAGCTGCCTATGTTCTTGCTTGTCGACAAACTCACCGCTGCCCATCTTTTCAGCAGCTGCCACCGTCTTCTGTGCATCTCGGAGCCTCTGGCGACGAGCAAGACTTACCAAGGTGGGAGGCATCAGGACCAAGTCAAAACCCAGGCAAGTTGTCCTGGAACGCTTTCCATTCGCTTGCCGAGAGTGAATTCAAGAGGCAGGAGAGCGGCAGCCACCGTCCTCTGGCAGTCGGAAGGCTTCGCACACAAGCCCGCTTCTTTGCGGCTTCGTTCTTCGCCTCTTCCAAGCAACCGCGATCTCTGCTTCTCGGAGGCGAAGAAGCGGCTAATTCGCGCACAGCTCAGTAAAGCGGCAGCAAAGCGCTCCGGAGCGCCGCTTCAAGCCGAAAGACGCCGGGAAGCGGCACTTTCCTCCGGATAGCTCCGGAGCCGCGCTTCTGCTTCTCTAGTCATCGCTATCTTAGCGAAAAGCTTTCCCACTCCAGTTGGCAAGGGGAGAGCGTACCTGCACTGCACACTAACCGCGGTTTGCAAAGAAAGAGGATTTGCTGCACATTCCAAGGACACGGCTCTTTCCGAGGCAATCTGCAACCTGCTGTCAGATGGAAGTGCTCTCTGCCCTCTCCTGCCCAGCTCTAGGTACTAGCGGGCACTTTCCAGCCTGGCCGAGGCAAACAACCTCCAGAGATGTCACAGAGCATAAGTGGAGCACAGATGCTCAAAAGCAGCAAAGCTGAAGAGCCTGGCTCAGCTTCACTAGTGTGCAATTGACTGACTGCGAAAAACAAAGCAGCAGAGCACCGGGCTTCTGGGCGCTGTGAAGGCAATTGCCAAAACCAGGCAGCTGCTCCTTCCCAAGCACAGGCAGCTGCCTATGTTCTTGCTTGTCGACAAACTCACCGCTGCCCTTCTTTTCAGCAGCTGCCACCGTCTTCGGTGCATCTCGGAGCCTCTGGCGACGAGCAAGACTTGCCAAGGTGGGAGGCATCAGGACCAAGTCAAAACCCAGGCAAGTTGTCCTGGAACGCTTTCCATTCGCTTGCCGAGAGTGAATTCAACAGGCAGGAGAGCGGCAGCCACCGTCCTCCAGCAGTCTGAAGGCTTCGCACACAAGCCCGCTTCTTTGCGGCTTCGTTCTTCGCCTCTTCCAAGCAACCGCGATCTCTGCTTCTCGGAGGCGAAGAAGCGGCTAATTCGCGCACAGCTCAGTAAAGCGGCAGCAAAGCGCTCCGGAGCGCCGCTTCAAGCCGAAAGACGCCGGGAAACGGCACTTTCCTCCGGATAGCTCCTGAGCCGCGCTTCTGCTTCTCTAGTCATCTCTAGCTTAGCGAAAAGCTTTCCCACTCCATTTGGCAAGGGGGGAGCGTACCTGCACTGCACACTAACCGCGGTTTGCAAAGAAAGAGGATTTGCTGCACATTCCAAGGACACGGCTCTTTCCGAGGCAATCTGCAACCTGCTGTCAGATGGAAGTGCTCTCTGCCCTCTCCTGCCCAGCTCTAGGTACTAGCGGGCACTTTCCAGCCTGGCCGAGGCAAACAACCTCGAGAGATGTCACACAGCATAAGTGGAGCACAGATGCTCAAAAGCAGCAAAGCTGAAGAGCCTGGCTCAGCTTCACTAGTGTGCAATTGACTGACTGCGAAAAACAAAGCAGCAGAGCACCGGGCTTCTGGGCGCTGTGAAGGCAATTGCCAAAACCAGGCAGCTGCTCCTTCCCAAGCACAGGCAGCTGCCCATGTTCTTGCTTGTCGACAAACTCACCGCTGCCCTTCTTTTCAGCAGCTGCCACCGTCTTCGGTGCATCTCGGAGCCTCTGGCGACGAGCAAGACTTGCCAAGGTGGGACACATCAGGACCAAGTCAAAACCCAGGCAAGTTGTCCTGGAACGCTTTCCATTCGCTTGCCGAGAGTGAATTCAAGAGGCAGGAGAGCGGCAGCCACTGTCCTCTGGCAGTCTGAAGGCTTAGCACACAAGCCCGCTTCTTTGCGGCTTCGTTCTTCGCCTCTTCCAAGCAACCGCGATCTCTGCTTCTCGGAGGCGAAGAAGCGGCTAATTCGCGCACAGCTCAGTAGAGCGGCAGCGGAGCGCTCCGGAGCGCCGCTTCAAGCCGAAAGACATCGGGAAGCGGCACTTTCCTCCGGATAGCTCCGGAGCCGCGCTTCTGCTTCTCTAGTCATCTCTAGCTTAGCGAAAAGCTTTCCCACTCCATTTGGCAAGGGGAGAGTGTACCTGCACTGCACACGAACCGCGGTTTGCAAAGAGGATTTGCTGCACATTCCAAGGACACGGCTCTTTCCGAGGCAATCTGCAACCTGCTGTCAGATGGAAGTGCTCTCTGCCCTCTCCTGCCCAGCTCTAGGTACTAGCGGGCACTTTCCAGCCTGGCCGAGGCAAACAACCTCCAGAGATGTCACAGAGCATAAGTGGAGCACAGATGCACAAAAGCAGCAAAGCTGAAGAGCCTGGCTCAGCTTCACTAGTGTGCAATTGACTGACTGCGAAAAACAAAGCAGCAGAGCACCGGGCTTCTGGGCGCTGTGAAGGCAATTGCCAAAACCAGGCAGCTGCTCCTTCCCAAGCACAGGCAGCTGCCTATGTTCTTGCTTGTCGACAAACTCACCGCTGCCCTTCTTTTCAGCAGCTGCCACCGTCTTCGGTGCATCTCGGAGCCTCTGGCGACGAGCAAGACTTGCCAAGGTGGGACACATCAGGACCAAGTCAAAACCCAGGCAAGTTGTCCTGGAACGCTTTCCATTCGCTTGCCGAGAGTGAATTCAAGAGGCAGGAGAGCGGCAGCCACTGTCCTCCGGCAGTCTGAAGGCTTCGCACACAAGCCCGCTTCTTTGCGGCTTCGTTCTTCGCCTCTTCCAAGCAACCGCGATCTCTGCTTCTCGGAGGCGAAGAAGCGGCTAATTCGCGCACAGCTCAGTAGAGCGGCAGCGCAGCGCTCCGGAGCGCCGCTTCAAGCCGAAAGACGCCGGGAAGCGGCACTTTCCTCCGGATAGCTCCGGAGCCGCGCTTCTGCTTCTCTAGTCATCTCTAGCTTAGCGAAAAGCTTTCCCACTCCAGTTGGCAAGGGGAGAGCGTACCTGCACTGCACACTAACCGCGGTTTGCAAAGAAAGAGGATTTGCTGCACATTCCAAGGACACGGCTCTTTCCGAGGCAATCTGCAACCTGCTGTCAGATGGAAGTGCTCTCTGCCCTCTCCTGCCCAGCTCTAGGTACTAGCGGGCACTTGCCAGCCTGGCCGAGGCAAACAACCTCGAGAGATGTCACAGAGCATAAGTGGAGCACAGATGCTCAAAAGCAGCAAAGCTGAAGAGCCTGGCTCAGCTTCACTAGTGTGCAATTGACTGACTGCGAAAAACAAAGCAGCAGAGCACCGGGCTTCTGGGCGCTGTGAAGGCAATTGCCAAAACCAGGCAGCTGCTCCTTCCCAAGCACAGGCAGCTGCCTATGTTCTTGCTTGTCGACAAACTCACCGCTGCCCTTCTTTTCAGCAGCTGCCACCGTCTTCGGTGCATCTCGGAGCCTCTGGCGACGAGCAAGACTTGCCAAGGTGGGAGGCATCAGGACCAAGTCAAAACCCAGGCAAGTTGTCCTGGAACGCTTTCCATTCGCTTGCCGAGAGTGAATTCAAGAGGCAGGAGAGCGGCAGCCACCGTCCTCCAGCAGTCTGAAGGCTTCGCACACAAGCCCGCTTCTTTGCGGCTTCGTTCTTCGCCTCTTCCAAGCAACCGCGATCTCTGCTTCTCGGAGGCGAAGAAGCGGCTAATTCGCGCACAGCTCAGTAAAGCGGCAGCAAAGCGCTCCGGAGCGCCGCTTCAAGCCGAAAGACGCCGGGAAACGGCACTTTCCTCCGGATAGCTCCTGAGCCGCGCTTCTGCTTCTCTAGTCATCTCTAGCTTAGCGAAAAGCTTTCCCACTCCATTTGGCAAGGGGGGAGCGTACCTGCACTGCACACTAACCGCGGTTTGCAAAGAAAGAGGATTTGCTGCACATTCCAAGGACACGGCTCTTTCCGAGGCAATCTGCAACCTGCTGTCAGATGGAAGTGCTCTCTGCCCTCTCCTGCCCAGCTCTAGGTACTAGCGGTCACTTTCCAGCCTGGCCGAGGCAAACAACCTCGAGAGATGTCACACAGCATAAGTGGAGCACAGATGCTCAAAAGCAGCAAAGCTGAAGAGCCTGGCTCAGCTTCACTAGTGTGCAATTGACTGACTGCGAAAAACAAAGCAGCAGAGCACCGGGCTTCTGGGCGCTGTGAAGGCAATTGCCAAAACCAGGCAGCTGCTCCTTCCCAAGCACAGGCAGCTGCCCATGTTCTTGCTTGTCGACAAACTCACCGCTGCCCTTCTTTTCAGCAGCTGCCACCGTCTTCGGTGCATCTCGGAGCCTCTGGCGACGAGCAAGACTTGCCAAGGTGGGACACATCAGGACCAAGTAAAAACCCAGGCAAGTTGTCCTGGAACGCTTTCCATTCGCTTGCCGAGAGTGAATTCAAGAGGCAGGAGAGCGGCAGCCACTGTCCTCTGGCAGTCTGAAGGCTTAGCACACAAGCCCGCTTCTTTGCGGCTTCGTTCTTCGCCTCTTCCAAGCAACCGCCATCTCTGCTTCTCGGAGGCGAAGAAGCGGCTAATTCGCGCACAGCTCAGTAGAGCGGCAGCGGAGCGCTCCGGAGCGCCGCTTCAAGCCGAAAGACATCGGGAAGCGGCACTTTCCTCCGGATAGCTCCGGAGCCGCGCTTCTGCTTCTCTAGTCATCTCTAGCTTAGCGAAAAGCTTTCCCACTCCATTTGGCAAGGGGAGAGTGTACCTGCACTGCACACTAACCGCGGTTTGCAAAGATAGAGGATTTGCTGCACATTCCAAGGACACGGCTCTTTCCGAGGCAATCTGCAACCTGCTGTCAGATGGAAGTGCTCTCTGCCCTCTCCTGCCCAGCTCTAGGTACTAGCGGGCACTTTCCAGCCTGGCCGAGGCAAACAACCTCCAGAGATGTCACAGAGCATAAGTGGAGCACAGATGCACAAAAGCAGCAAAGCTGAAGAGCCTGGCTCAGCTTCACTAGTGTGCAATTGACTGACTGCGAAAAACAAAGCAGCAGAGCACCGGGCTTCTGGGCGCTGTGAAGGCAATTGCCAAAACCAGGCAGCTGCTCCTTCCCAAGCACAGGCAGCTGCCTATGTTCTTGCTTGTCGACAAACTCACCGCTGCCCTTCTTTTCAGCAGCTGCCACCGTCTTCGGTGCATCTCGGAGCCTCTGGCGACGAGCAAGACTTGCCAAGGTGGGACACATCAGGACCAAGTCAAAACCCAGGCAAGTTGTCCTGGAACGCTTTCCATTCGCTTGCCGAGAGTGAATTCAAGAGGCAGGAGAGCGGCAGCCACTGTCCTCCGGCAGTCTGAAGGCTTCGCACACAAGCCCGCTTCTTTGCGGCTTCGTTCTTCGCCTCTTCCAAGCAACCGCGATCTCTGCTTCTCGGAGGCGAAGAAGCGGCTAATTCGCGCACAGCTCAGTAGAGCGGCAGCGGAGCGCTCCGGAGCGCCGCTTCAAGCCGAAAGACGCCGGGAAGTGGCACTTTCCTCCGGATAGCTCCGGAGCCGCGCTTCTGCTTCTCTAGTCATCTCTAGCTTAGCGAAAAGCTTTCCCACTCCAGTTGGCAAGGGGAGAGCGTACCTGCACTGCACACTAACCGCGGTTTGCAAAGAAAGAGGATTTGCTGCACATTCCAAGGACACGGCTCTTTCCGAGGCAATCTGCAACCTGCTGTCAGATGGAAGTGCTCTCTGCCCTCTCCTGCCCAGCTCTAGGTACTAGCGGGCACTTGCCAGCCTGGCCGAGGCAAACAACCTCGAGAGATGTCACAGAGCATAAGTGGAGCACAGATGCTCAAAAGCAGCAAAGCTGAAGAGCCTGGCTCAGCTTCACTAGTGTGCAATTGACTGACTGCGAAAAACAAAGCAGCAGAGCACCGGGCTTCTGGGCGCTGTGAAGGCAATTGCCAAAACCAGGCAGCTGCTCCTTCCCAAGCACAGGCAGCTGCCTATGTTCTTGCTTGTCGACAAACTCACCGCTGCCCATCTTTTCAGCAGCTGCCACCGTCTTCTGTGCATCTCGGAGCCTCTGGCGACGAGCAAGACTTGCCAAGGTGGGACGCATCAGGACCAAGTCAAAACCCAGGCAAGTTGTCCTGGAACGCTTTCCATTCGCTTGCCGAGAGTGAATTCAAGAGGCAGGAGAGCGGCAGCCACTGTCCTCTGGCAGTCTGAAGGCTTCACACACAAGCCCGCTTCTTTGCGGCTTCGTTCTTCGCCTCTTCCAAGCAACCGCCATCTCTGCTTCTCGGAGGCGAAGAAGCGGCTAATTCGCGCACAGCTCAGTAGAGCGGCAGCAAAGCGCTCCGGAGCGCCGCTTCAAGCCGAAAGACATCGGGAAGCGGCACTTTCCTCCGGATAGCTCCGGAGCCGCGCTTCTGCTTCTCTAGTCATCTCTAGCTTAGCGAAAAGCTTTCCCAATCCAGTTGGCAAGGGGAGAGTGTACCTGCACTGCACACGAACCGCGGTTTGCAAAGAAAGAGGATTTGCTGCACATTCCAAGGACACGGCTCTTTCCGAGGCAATCTGCAACCTGCTGTCAGATGGAAGTGCTCTCTGCCCTCTCCTGCCCAGCTCTAGGTACTAGCGGGCACTTGCCAGCCTGGCCGAGGCAAACAACCTCCAGAGATGTCACAGAGCATAAGTGGAGCACAGATGCTCAAAAGCAGCAAAGCTGAAGAGCCTGGCTCAGCTTCACTAGTGTGCAATTGACTGACTGCGAAAAACAAAGCAGCAGAGCACCGGGCTTCTGGGCGCTGTGAAGGCAATTGCCAAAACCAGGCAGCTGCTCCTTCCCAAGCACAGGCAGCTGCCCATGTTCTTGCTTGTCGACAAACTCACCGCTGCCCTTCTTTTCAGCAGCTGCCACCGTCTTCGGTGCATCTCGGAGCCTCTGGCGACGAGCAAGACTTGCCAAGGTGGGACGCATCAGGACCAAGTCAAAACCCAGGCAAGTTGTCCTGGAACGCTTTCCATTTGCTTGCCGAGAGTGAATTCAAGAGGCAGGAGAGCGGCAGCCACTGTCCTCCGGCAGTCTGAAGGCTTCACACACAAGCCCGCTTCTTTGCGGCTTCGTTCTTCGCCTCTTCCAAGCAACCGCGATCTCTGCTTCTCGGAGGCGAAGAAGCGGCTAATTCGCGCACAGCTCAGTAGAGCGGCAGCAAAGCGCTCCGGAGCGCCGCTTCAAGCCGAAAGACGCCGGGAAGCGGCACTTTCCTCCGGATAGCTCCGGAGCCGCGCTTCTGCTTCTCTAGTCATCTCTAGCTTAGCGAAAAGCTTTCCCACTCAATTTGGCAAGGGGAGAGTGTACCTGCACTGCACACTAACCGCGGTTTGCAAAGAAAGAGGATTTGCTGCACATTCCAAGGACACGGCTCTTTCCGAGGCAATCTGCAACCTGCTGTCAGATGGAAGTGCTCTCTGCCCTCTCCTGCCCAGCTCTGGGTACTAGCGGGCACTTTCCAGCCTGGGCGAGGCAAACAACCTCCAGAGATGTCACAGAGCATAAGTGGAGCACAGATGCTCAAAAGCAGCAAAGCTGAAGAGCCTGGCTCAGCTTCACTAGTGTGCAATTGACTGACTGCGAAAAACAAAGCAGCAGAGCACCGGGCTTCTGGGCGCTGTGAAGGCAATTGCCAAAACCAGGCAGCTGCTCCTTCCCAAGCACAGGCAGCTGCCTATGTTCTTGCTTGTCGACAAACTCACCGCTGCCTTTCTTTTCAGCAGCTGCCACCGTCTTCTGTGCATCTCGGAGCCTCTGGCGACGAGCAAGACTTGCCAAGGTGGGAGGCATCAGGACCAAGTCAAAACCCAGGCAAGTTGTCCTGGAACGCTTTCCATTCGCTTGCCGAGAGTGAATTCAACAGGCAGGAGAGCGGCAGCCACCGTCCTCCAGAAGTCGGAAGGCTTCGCACACAAGCCCGCTTCTTTGCGGCTTCGTTCTTCGCCTCTTCCAAGCAACCGCGATCTCTGCTTCTCGGAGGCGAAGAAGCGGCTAATTCGCGCACAGCATAGTAGAGTGGCAGCAGAGCGCTCCGGAGCGCCGCTTCAAGCCGAAAGACGCCGGGAAGCGGCACTTTCCTCCGGATAGCTCCGGAGCCGCGCTTCTGCTTCTCTAGTCATCGCTATCTTAGCGAAAAGCTTTCCCACTCCAGTTGGCAAGGGGAGAGCGTACCTGTACTGCACACTAACCGCGGTTTGCAAAGAAAGAGGATTTGCTGCACATTCCAAGGACACGGCTCTTTCCGAGGCAATCTGCAACCTGCTGTCAGATGGAAGTGCTCTCTGCCCTCTCCTGCCCAGCTCTAGGTACCTGCGGGCACTTTCCAGCCTGGGCGAGGCAAACAACCTCGAGAGATGTCACAGAGCATAAGTGGAGCACAGATGCTCAAAAGCAGCAAAGCTGAAGAGCCTGGCTCAGCTTCACTAGTGTGCAATTGACTGACTGCGAAAAACAAAGCAGCAGAGCACCGGGCTTCTGGGCGCTGTGAAGGCAATTGCCAAAACCAGGCAGCTGCTCCTTCCCAAGCACAGGCAGCTGCCTATGTTCTTGCTTGTCGACAAACTCACCGCTGCCCTTCTTTTCAGCAGCTGCCACCGTCTTCGGTGCATCTCGGAGCCTCTGGCAACGAGCAAGACTTGCCAAGGTGGGACGCATCAGGACCAAGTCAAAACCCAGGCAAGTTGTCCTGGAACGCTTTCCATTCGCTTGCCGAGAGTGAATTCAAGAGGCAGGAGAGCGGCAGCCACTGTCCTCTGGCAGTCGGAAGGCTTCACAAACAAGCCCGCTTCTTTGCGGCTTCGTTCTTCGCCTCTTCTAAGCAACCGCGATCTCTGCTTCTCGGAGGCGAAGAAGCGGCTAATTCGCGCACAGCTCAGTAGAGCGGCAGCGCAGCGCTCCGGAGCGCCGCTTCAAGCCGAAAGACCCCGGGAAGAGGCACTTTCCTCCGGATAGCTCCGGAGCCGCGCTTCTGCTTCTCTAGTCATCTCTAGCTTAGCGAAAAGCTTTCCCACTCCATTTGGCAAGGGGAGAGTGTACCTGCACTGCACACTAACCGCGGTTTGCAAAGATAGAGGATTTGCTGCACATTGCAAGGACACGGCTCTTTCCGAGGCAATCTGCAACCTGCTGTCAGATGGAAGTGCTCTCTGCCCTCTCCTGCCCAGCTCTAGGTACTAGCGGGCACTTTCCAGCCTGGCCGAGGCAAACAACCTCGAGAGATGTCACAGAGCCTAAGTGGAGCACAGATGCTCAAAAGCAGCAAAGCTGAAGAGCCTGGCTCAGCTTCACTAGTGTGCAATTGACTGACTGCGAAAAACAAAGCAGCAGAGCACCGGGCTTCTGGGCGCTGTGAAGGCAATTGCCAAAACCAGGCAGCTGCTCCTTCCCAAGCACAGGCAGCTGCCTATGTTCTTGCTTGTCGACAAACTCACCGCTGCCCTTCTTTTCAGCAGCTGCCACCGTCTTCGGTGCATCTCGGAGCCTCTGGCGACGAGCAAGACTTGCCAAGGTGGGACGCATCAGGACCAAGTCAAAACCCAGGCAAGTTATCCTGGAACGCTTTCCATTCGCTTGCCGAGAGTGAATTCAACAGGCAGGAGAGCGGCAGCCACCGTCCTCCAGCAGTCTGAAGGCTTCGCACACAAGCCCGCTTCTTTGCGGCTTCGTTCTTCGCCTCTTCCAAGCAACCGCCATCTCTGCTTCTCGGAGGCGAAGAAGCGGCTAATTCGCGCACAGCTCAGTAAAGCGGCAGCAAAGCGCTCCGGAGCGCCGCTTCAAGCCGAAAGACGCCGGGAAACGGCACTTTCTTCCGGATAGCTCCGGAGCCGCGCTTCTGCTTCTCTAGTCATCTCTAGCTTAGCGAAAAGCTTTCCCACTCCATTTGGCAAGGGGAGAGCGTACCTGCACTGCACACTAACCGCGGTTTGCAAAGAAAGAGGATTTGCTGCACATTCCAAGGACACGGCTCTTTCCGAGGCAATCTGCAACCTGCTGTCAGATGGAAGTGCTCTCTGCCCCCTCCTGCCCAGCTCTAGGTACTAGCGGGCACTTTCCAGCCTGGGCGAGGCAAACAACCTCCAGAGATGTCACAGAGCATAAGTGGAGCACAGATGCTCAAAAGCAGCAAAGCTGAAGAGCCTGGCTCAGCTTCACTAGTGTGCAATTGACTGACTGCGAAAAACAAAGCAGCAGAGCACCGGGCTTCTGGGCGCTGTGAAGGCAATTGCCAAAACCAGGCAGCTGCTCCTTCCCAAGCACAGGCAGCTGCCTATGTTCTTGCTTGTCGACAAACTCACCGCTGCCCTCCTTTTCAGCAGCTGCCACCGTCTTCGGTGCATCTCGGAGCCTCTGGCGACGAGCAAGACTTGCCAAGGTGGGAGGCATCAGGACCAAGTCAAAACCCAGGCAAGTTGTCCTGGAACGCTTTCCATTCGCTTGCCGAGAGTGAATTCAAGAGGCAGGAGAGCGGCAGCCACCGTCCTCCAGCAGTCTGAAGGCTTCGCACACAAGCCCGCTTCTTTGCGGCTTCGTTCTTCGCCTCTTCCAAGCAACCGCGATCTCTGCTTCTCGGAGGCGAAGAAGCGGCTAATTCGCGCACAGCATAGTAGAGTGGCAGCAGAGCGCTCCGGAGCGCCGCTTATGCCGAAAGACGCCGGGAAGCGGCACTTTCCTCCGGATAGCTCCGGAGCCGCACTTCTGCTTCTCTAGTCATCTCTAGCTTAGCGAAAAGCTTTCCCACTCCAGTTGGCAAGGGGGGAGCATACCTGCACTGCACACTAACCGCGGTTTGCAAAGAAAGAGGATTTGCTGCACATTCCAAGGACACGGCTCTTTCCGAGGCAATCTGCAACCTGCTGTCAGATGGAAGTGCTCTCTGCCCTCTCCTGCCCAGCTCTAGGTACCTGCGGGCACTTTCCAGCCTGGGCGAGGCAAACAACCTCGAGAGATGTCACAGAGCATAAGTGGAGCACAGATGCTCAAAAGCAGCAAAGCTGAAGAGCCTGGCTCAGCTTCACTAGTGTGCAATTGACTGACTGCGAAAAACAAAGCAGCAGAGCACCGGGCTTCTGGGCGCTGTGAAGGCAATTGCCAAAACCAGGCAGCTGCTCCTTCCCAAGCACAGGCAGCTGCCTATGTTCTTGCTTGTCGACAAACTCACCGCTGCCCTTCTTTTCAGCAGCTGCCACCGTCTTCGGTGCATCTCGGAGCCTCTGGCAACGAGCAAGACTTGCCAAGGTGGGACGCATCAGGACCAAGTCAAAACCCAGGCAAGTTGTCCTGGAACGCTTTCCATTCGCTTGCCGAGAGTGAATTCAAGAGGCAGGAGAGCGGCAGCCACTGTCCTCTGGCAGTCGGAAGGCTTCACAAACAAGCCCGCTTCTTTGCGGCTTCGTTCTTCGCCTCTTCTAAGCAACCGCGATCTCTGCTTCTCGGAGGCGAAGAAGCGGCTAATTCGCGCACAGCTCAGTAGAGCGGCAGCAAAGCGCTCCGGAGCGCCGCTTCAAGCCGAAAGACATCGGGAAGCGGCACTTTCCTCCGGATAGCTCCGGAGCCGCGCTTCTGCTTCTCTAGTCATCTCTAGCTTAGCGAAAAGCTTTCCCAATACAGTTGGCAAGGGGAGAGTGTACCTGCACTGCACACGAACCGCGGTTTGCAAAGAAAGAGGATTTGCTGCACATTCCAAGGACACGGCTCTTTCCGAGGCAATCTGCAACCTGCTGTCAGATGGAAGTGCTCTCTGCCCTCTCCTGCCCAGCTCTAGGTACTAGCGGGCACTTGCCAGCCTGGCCGAGGCAAACAACCTCCAGAGATGTCACAGAGCATAAGTGGAGCACAGATGCTCAAAAGCAGCAAAGCTGAAGAGCCTGGCTCAGCTTCACTAGTGTGCAATTGACTGACTGCGAAAAACAAAGCAGCAGAGCACCGGGCTTCTGGGCGCTGTGAAGGCAATTGCCAAAACCAGGCAGCTGCTCCTTCCCAAGCACAGGCAGCTGCCCATGTTCTTGCTTGTCGACAAACTCACCGCTGCCCTTCTTTTCAGCAGCTGCCACCGTCTTCGGTGCATCTCGGAGCCTCTGGCGACGAGCAAGACTTGCCAAGGTGGGACGCATCAGGACCAAGTCAAAACCCAGGCAAGTTGTCCTGGAACGCTTTCCATTTGCTTGCCGAGAGTGAATTCAAGAGGCAGGAGAGCGGCAGCCACTGTCCTCCGGCAGTCTGAAGGCTTCACACACAAGCCCGCTTCTTTGCGGCTTCGTTCTTCGCCTCTTCCAAGCAACCGCGATCTCTGCTTCTCGGAGGCGAAGAAGCGGCTAATTCGCGCACAGCTCAGTAGAGCGGCAGCGCAGCGCTCCGGAGCGCCGCTTCAAGCCGAAAGACGCCGGGAAGCGGCACTTTCCTCCGGATAGCTCCGGAGCCGCGCTTCTGCTTCTCTAGTCATCTCTAGCTTAGCGAAAAGCTTTCCCACTCCAGTTGGCAAGGGGAGAGCGTACCTGCACTGCACACTAACCGCAGTTTGCAAAGAAAGAGGATTTGCTGCACATTCCAAGGACACGGCTCTTTCCGAGGCAATCTGCAACCTGCTGTCAGATGGAAGTGCTCTCTGCCCTCTCCTGCCCAGCTCTAGGTACTAGCGGGCACTTTCCAGCCTGGGCGAGGCAAACAACCTCGAGAGATGTCACAGAGCATAAGTGGAGCACAGATGCTCAAAAGCAGCAAAGCTGAAGAGCCTGGCTCAGCTTCACTAGTGTGCAATTGACTGACTGCGAAAAGCAAAGCAGCAGAGCACCGGGCTTCTGGGCGCTGTGAAGGCAATTGCCAAAACCAGGCAGCTGCTCCTTCCCAAGCACAGGCAGCTGCCTATGTTCTTGCTTGTCGACAAACTCACCGCTGCCTTTCTTTTCAGCAGCTGCCACCGTCTTCGGTGCATCTCGGAGCCTCTGGCGACGAGCAAGACTTGCCAAGGTGGGACGCATCAGGACCAAGTCAAAACCCAGGCAAGTTGTCCTGGAACGCTTTCCATTCGCTTGCCAAGAGTGAATTCAAGAGGCAGGAGAGCGGCAGCCACTGTCCCCCGGCAGTCTGAAGGCTTCACACACAAGCCCGCTTCTTTGCGGCTTCGTTCTTCGCCTCTTCCAAGCAACCGCGATCTCTGCTTCTCGGAGGCGAAGAAGCGGCTAATTCGCGCACAGCTCAGTAGAGCGGCAGCGCAGCGCTCCCGAGCGCCGCTTATGCCGAAAGACGCCGGGAAGCGGCACTTTCCTCCGGATAGCTCCGGAGCCGCGCTTCTGCTTCTCTAGTCATCTCTAGCTTAGCGAAAAGCTTTCCCACTCAATTTGGCAAGGGGAGAGTGTACCTGCACTGCACACTAACCGCGGTTTGCAAAGAAAGAGGATTTGCTGCACATTCCAAGGACACGGCTCTTTCCGAGGCAATCTGCAACCTGCTGTCAGATGGAAGTGCTCTCTGCCCTCTCCTGCCCAGCTCTGGGTACTAGCGGGCACTTTCCAGCCTGGGCGAGGCAAACAACCTCCAGAGATGTCACAGAGCATAAGTGGAGCACAGATGCTCAAAAGCAGCAAAGCTGAAGAGCCTGGCTCAGCTTCACTAGTGTGCAATTGACTGACTGCGAAAAACAAAGCAGCAGAGCACCGGGCTTCTGGGCGCTGTGAAGGCAATTGCCAAAACCAGGCAGCTGCTCCTTCCCAAGCACAGGCAGCTGCCTATGTTCTTGCTTGTCGACAAACTCACCGCTGCCTTTCTTTTCAGCAGCTGCCACCGTCTTCTGTGCATCTCGGAGCCTCTGGCGACGAGCAAGACTTGCCAAGGTGGGAGGCATCAGGACCAAGTCAAAACCCAGGCAAGTTGTCCTGGAACGCTTTCCATTCGCTTGCCGAGAGTGAATTCAACAGGCAGGAGAGCGGCAGCCACCGTCCTCCAGAAGTCGGAAGGCTTCGCACACAAGCCCGCTTCTTTGCGGCTTCGTTCTTCGCCTCTTCCAAGCAACCGCGATCTCTGCTTCTCGGAGGCGAAGAAGCGGCTAATTCGCGCACAGCATAGTAGAGTGGCAGCAGAGCGCTCCGGAGCGCCGCTTCAAGCCGAAAGACGCCGGGAAGCGGCACTTTCCTCCGGATAGCTCCGGAGCCGCGCTTCTGCTTCTCTAGTCATCTCTAGCTTAGCGAAAAGCTTTCCCACTCCAGTTGGCAAGGGGAGAGCGTACCTGTACTGCACACTAACCGCGGTTTGCAAAGAAAGAGGATTTGCTGCACATTCCAAGGACACGGCTCTTTCCGAGGCAATCTGCAACCTGCTGTCAGATGGAAGTGCTCTCTGCCCTCTCCTGCCCAGCTCTAGGTACCTGCGGGCACTTTCCAGCCTGGGCGAGGCAAACAACCTCGAGAGATGTCACAGAGCATAAGTGGAGCACAGATGCTCAAAAGCAGCAAAGCTGAAGAGCCTGGCTCAGCTTCACTAGTGTGCAATTGACTGACTGCGAAAAACAAAGCAGCAGAGCACCGGGCTTCTGGGCGCTGTGAAGGCAATTGCCAAAACCAGGCAGCTGCTCCTTCCCAAGCACAGGCAGCTGCCTATGTTCTTGCTTGTCGACAAACTCACCGCTGCCCTTCTTTTCAGCAGCTGCCACCGTCTTCGGTGCATCTCGGAGCCTCTGGCAACGAGCAAGACTTGCCAAGGTGGGACGCATCAGGACCAAGTCAAAACCCAGGCAAGTTGTCCTGGAACGCTTTCCATTCGCTTGCCGAGAGTGAATTCAAGAGGCAGGAGAGCGGCAGCCACTGTCCTCTGGCAGTCGGAAGGCTTCACAAACAAGCCCGCTTCTTTGCGGCTTCGTTCTTCGCCTCTTCTAAGCAACCGCGATCTCTGCTTCTCGGAGGCGAAGAAGCGGCTAATTCGCGCACAGCTCAGTAGAGCGGCAGCGCAGCGCTCCGGAGCGCCGCTTCAAGCCGAAAGACCCCGGGAAGAGGCACTTTCCTCCGGATAGCTCCGGAGCCGCGCTTCTGCTTCTCTAGTCATCTCTAGCTTAGCGAAAAGCTTTCCCACTCCATTTGGCAAGGGGAGAGTGTACCTGCACTGCACACTAACCGCGGTTTGCAAAGATAGAGGATTTGCTGCACATTGCAAGGACACGGCTCTTTCCGAGGCAATCTGCAACCTGCTGTCAGATGGAAGTGCTCTCTGCCCTCTCCTGCCCAGCTCTAGGTACTAGCGGGCACTTTCCAGCCTGGCCGAGGCAAACAACCTCGAGAGATGTCACAGAGCCTAAGTGGAGCACAGATGCTCAAAAGCAGCAAAGCTGAAGAGCCTGGCTCAGCTTCACTAGTGTGCAATTGACTGACTGCGAAAAACAAAGCAGCAGAGCACCGGGCTTCTGGGCGCTGTGAAGGCAATTGCCAAAACCAGGCAGCTGCTCCTTCCCAAGCACAGGCAGCTGCCTATGTTCTTGCTTGTCGACAAACTCACCGCTGCCCTTCTTTTCAGCAGCTGCCACCGTCTTCGGTGCATCTCGGAGCCTCTGGCGACGAGCAAGACTTGCCAAGGTGGGACGCATCAGGACCAAGTCAAAACCCAGGCAAGTTATCCTGGAACGCTTTCCATTCGCTTGCCGAGAGTGAATTCAACAGGCAGGAGAGCGGCAGCCACCGTCCTCCAGCAGTCTGAAGGCTTGGCACACAAGCCCGCTTCTTTGCGGCTTCGTTCTTCGCCTCTTCCAAGCAACCGCCATCTCTGCTTCTCGGAGGCGAAGAAGCGGCTAATTCGCGCACAGCTCAGTAAAGCGGCAGCAAAGCGCTCCGGAGCGCCGCTTCAAGCCGAAAGACGCCGGGAAACGGCACTTTCTTCCGGATAGCTCCGGAGCCGCGCTTCTGCTTCTCTAGTCATCTCTAGCTTAGCGAAAAGCTTTCCCACTCCATTTGGCAAGGGGAGAGCGTACCTGCACTGCACACTAACCGCGGTTTGCAAAGAAAGAGGATTTGCTGCACATTCCAAGGACACGGCTCTTTCCGAGGCAATCTGCAACCTGCTGTCAGATGGAAGTGCTCTCTGCCCCCTCCTGCCCAGCTCTAGGTACTAGCGGGCACTTTCCAGCCTGGGCGAGGCAAACAACCTCCAGAGATGTCACAGAGCATAAGTGGAGCACAGATGCTCAAAAGCAGCAAAGCTGAAGAGCCTGGCTCAGCTTCACTAGTGTGCAATTGACTGACTGCGAAAAACAAAGCAGCAGAGCACCGGGCTTCTGGGCGCTGTGAAGGCAATTGCCAAAACCAGGCAGCTGCTCCTTCCCAAGCACAGGCAGCTGCCTATGTTCTTGCTTGTCGACAAACTCACCGCTGCCCTCCTTTTCAGCAGCTGCCACCGTCTTCGGTGCATCTCGGAGCCTCTGGCGACGAGCAAGACTTGCCAAGGTGGGAGGCATCAGGACCAAGTCAAAACCCAGGCAAGTTGTCCTGGAACGCTTTCCATTCGCTTGCCGAGAGTGAATTCAAGAGGCAGGAGAGCGGCAGCCACCGTCCTCCAGCAGTCTGAAGGCTTCGCACACAAGCCCGCTTCTTTGCGGCTTCGTTCTTCGCCTCTTCCAAGCAACCGCGATCTCTGCTTCTCGGAGGCGAAGAAGCGGCTAATTCGCGCACAGCTCAGTAAAGCGGCAGCAAAGCGCTCCGGAGCGCCGCTTATGCCGAAAGACGCCGGGAAGCGGCACTTTCCTCCGGATAGCTCCGGAGCCGCACTTCTGCTTCTCTAGTCATCTCTAGCTTAGCGAAAAGCTTTCCCACTCCAGTTGGCAAGGGGGGAGCATACCTGCACTGCACACTAACCGCGGTTTGCAAAGAAAGAGGATTTGCTGCACATTCCAAGGACACGGCTCTTTCCGAGGCAATCTGCAACCTGCTGTCAGATGGAAGTGCTCTCTGCCCTCTCCTGCCCAGCTCTAGGTACTAGCGGGCACTTTCCAGCCTGGGCGAGGCAAACAACCTCCAGAGATGTCACAGAGCCTAAGTGGAGCACAGATGCTAAGAAATAGCAAAGCTGAAGAGCCTGGCTCAGCTTCACTAGTGTGCAATTGACTGACTGTGAAAAACAAAGCAGCAGAGCACCGGGCTTCTGGGCGCTGTGAAGGCAATTGCCAAAACCAGGCAGCTGCTCCTTCCCAAGCACAGGCAGCTGCCCATGTTCTTGCTTGTCGACAAACTCACCGCTGCCCTTCTTTTCAGCAGCTGCCACCGTCTTCGGTGCATCTCGGAGCCTCTGGCGACGAGCAAGACTTGCCAAGGTGGGACACATCAGGACCAAGTCAAAACCCAGGCAAGTTGTCCTGGAACGCTTTCCATTCGCTTGCCGAGAGTGAATTCAACAGGCAGGAGAGCGGCAGCCACCGTCCTCCAGCAGTCTGAAGGCTTCGCACACAAGCCCGCTTCTTTGCGGCTTCGTTCTTCGCCTCTTCCAAGCAACCGCGATCTCTGCTTCTCGGAGGCGAAGAACCGGCTAATTCGCGCACAGCTCAGTAAAGCGGCAGCAAAGCGCTCCGGAGCGCCGCTTCAAGCCGAAAGACGCCGGGAAGCGGCACTTTCCTCCGGATAGCTCCGGAGCCGCGCTTCTGCTTCTCTAGTCATCTCTAGCTTAGCGAAAAGCTTTCCCACTCCAGTTGGCAAGGGGAGAGCGTACCTGCACTGCACACTAACCGCGGTTTGCAAAGAAAGAGGATTTGCTGCACATTCCAAGGACACGGCTCTTTCCGAGGCAATCTGCAACCTGCTGTCAGATGGAAGTGCTCTCTGCCCTCTCCTGCCCAGCTCTAGGTACTAGCGGGCACTTTCCAGCCTGGCCGAGGCAAACAACCTCCAGAGATGTCACAGAGCATAAGTGGAGCACAGATGCTCAAAAGCAGCAAAGCTGAAGAGCCTGGCTCAGCTTCACTAGTGTGCAATTGACTGACTGCGAAAAACAAAGCAGCAGAGCACCGGGCTTCTGGGCGCTGTGAAGGCAATTGCCAAAACCAGGCAGCTGCTCCTTCCCAAGCACAGGCAGCTGCCTATGTTCTTGCTTGTCGACAAACTCACCGCTGCCCTTCTTTTCAGCAGCTGCCACCGTCTTCTGTGCATCTCGGAGCCTCTGGCGACGAGCAAGACTTGCCAAGGTGGGAGGCATCAGGACCAAGTCAAAACCCAGGCAAGTTGTCCTGGAACGCTTTCCATTCGCTTGCCGAGAGTGAATTCAACAGGCAGGAGAGCGGCAGCCACCGTCCTCCAGCAGTCTGAAGGCTTGGCACACAAGCCCGCTTCTTTGCGGCTTCGTTCTTCGCCTCTTCCAAGCAACCGCGATCTCTGCTTCTCGGAGGCGAAGAAGCGGCTAATTCGCGCACAGCTCAGTAAAGCGGCAGCAAAGCGCTCCGGAGCGCCGCTTCAAGCCGAAAGACGCCGGGAAACGGCACTTTCTTCCGGATAGCTCCGGAGCCGCGCTTCTGCTTCTCTAGTCATCTCTAGCTTAGCGAAAAGCTTTCCCACTCCATTTGGCAAGGGGGGAGCGTACCTGCACTGCACACTAACCGCGGTTTGCAAAGAAAGAGGATTTGCTGCACATTCCAAGGACACGGCTCTTTCCGAGGCAATCTGCAACCTGCTGTCAGATGGAAGTGCTCTCTGCCCTCTCCTGCCCAGCTCTAGGTACTAGCGGGCACTTTCCAGCCTGGGCGAGGCAAACAACCTCCAGAGATGTCACAGAGCATAAGTGGAGCACAGATGCTCAAAAGCAGCAAAGCTGAAGAGCCTGGCTCAGCTTCACTAGTGTGCAATTGACTGACTGCGAAAAGCAAAGCAGCAGAGCACCGGGCTTCTGGGCGCTGTGAAGGCAATTGCCAAAACCAGGCAGCTGCTCCTTCCCAAGCACAGGCAGCTGCCTATGTTCTTGCTTGTCGACAAACTCACCGCTGCCTTTCTTTTCAGCAGCTGCCACCGTCTTCGGTGCATCTCGGAGCCTCTGGCGACGAGCAAGACTTGCCAAGGTGGGACGCATCAGGACCAAGTCAAAACCCAGGCAAGTTGTCCTGGAACGCTTTCCATTCGCTTGCCAAGAGTGAATTCAAGAGGCAGGAGAGCGGCAGCCACTGTCCCCCGGCAGTCTGAAGGCTTCACACACAAGCCCGCTTCTTTGCGGCTTCGTTCTTCGCCTCTTCCAAGCAACCGCGATCTCTGCTTCTCGGAGGCGAAGAAGCGGCTAATTCGCGCACAGCTCAGTAGAGCGGCAGCGCAGCGCTCCCGAGCGCCGCTTATGCCGAAAGACGCCGGGAAGCGGCACTTTCCTCCGGATAGCTCCGGAGCCGCGCTTCTGCTTCTCTAGTCATCTCTAGCTTAGCGAAAAGCTTTCCCACTCCATTTGGCAAGGGGAGAGCGTACCTGCACTGCACACTAACCGCGGTTTGCAAAGAAAGAGGATTTGCTGCACATTCCAAGGACACGGCTCTTTCCGAGGCAATCTGCAACCTGCTGTCAGATGGAAGTGCTCTCTGCCCTCTCCTGCCCAGCTCTGGGTACTAGCGGGCACTTTCCAGCCTGGGCGAGGCAAACAACCTCCAGAGATGTCACAGAGCATAAGTGGAGCACAGATGCTCAAAAGCAGCAAAGCTGAAGAGCCTGGCTCAGCTTCACTAGTGTGCAATTGACTGACTGCGAAAAACAAAGCAGCAGAGCACCGGGCTTCTGGGCGCTGTGAAGGCAATTGCCAAAACCAGGCAGCTGCTCCTTCCCAAGCACAGGCAGCTGCCTATGTTCTTGCTTGTCGACAAACTCACCGCTGCCTTTCTTTTCAGCAGCTGCCACCGTCTTCTGTGCATCTCGGAGCCTCTGGCGACGAGCAAGACTTGCCAAGGTGGGAGGCATCAGGACCAAGTCAAAACCCAGGCAAGTTGTCCTGGAACGCTTTCCATTCGCTTGCCGAGAGTGAATTCAACAGGCAGGAGAGCGGCAGCCACCGTCCTCCAGAAGTCGGAAGGCTTCGCACACAAGCCCGCTTCTTTGCGGCTTCGTTCTTCGCCTCTTCCAAGCAACCGCGATCTCTGCTTCTCGGAGGCGAAGAAGCGGCTAATTCGCGCACAGCATAGTAGAGTGGCAGCAGAGCGCTCCGGAGCGCCGCTTCAAGCCGAAAGACGCCGGGAAGCGGCACTTTCCTCCGGCTAGCTCCGGAGCCGCGCTTCTGCTTCTCTAGTCATCTCTAGCTTAGCGAAAAGCTTTCCCACTCCAGTTGGCAAGGGGAGAGCGTACCTGTACTGCACACTAACCGCGGTTTGCAAAGAAAGAGGATTTGCTGCACATTCCAAGGACACGGCTCTTTCCGAGGCAATCTGCAACCTGCTGTCAGATGGAAGTGCTCTCTGCCCTCTCCTGCCCAGCTCTAGGTACCTGCGGGCACTTTCCAGCCTGGGCGAGGCAAACAACCTCGAGAGATGTCACAGAGCATAAGTGGAGCACAGATGCTCAAAAGCAGCAAAGCTGAAGAGCCTGGCTCAGCTTCACTAGTGTGCAATTGACTGACTGCGAAAAACAAAGCAGCAGAGCACCGGGCTTCTGGGCGCTGTGAAGGCAATTGCCAAAACCAGGCAGCTGCTCCTTCCCAAGCACAGGCAGCTGCCTATGTTCTTGCTTGTCGACAAACTCACCGCTGCCCTTCTTTTCAGCAGCTGCCACCGTCTTCGGTGCATCTCGGAGCCTCTGGCAACGAGCAAGACTTGCCAAGGTGGGACGCATCAGGACCAAGTCAAAACCCAGGCAAGTTGTCCTGGAACGCTTTCCATTCGCTTGCCGAGAGTGAATTCAAGAGGCAGGAGAGCGGCAGCCACCGTCCTCCAGCAGTCGGAAGGCTTGGCACACAAGCCCGCTTCTTTGCGGCTTCGTTCTTCGCCTCTTCCAAGCAACCGCGATCTCTGCTTCTCGGAGGCGAAGAAGCGGCTAATTCGCGCACAGCTCAGTAGAGCGGCAGCGCAGCGCTCCGGAGCGCCGCTTCAAGCCGAAAGACCCCGGGAAGAGGCACTTTCCTCCGGATAGCTCCGGAGCCGCGCTTCTGCTTCTCTAGTCATCTCTAGCTTAGCGAAAAGCTTTCCCACTCCATTTGGCAAGGGGAGAGCGTACCTGCACTGCACACTAACCGCGGTTTGCAAAGATAGAGGATTTGCTGCACATTGCAAGGACACGGCTCTTTCCGAGGCAATCTGCAACCTGCTGTCAGATGGAAGTGCTCTCTGCCCTCTCCTGCCCAGCTCTAGGTACTAGCGGGCACTTTCCAGCCTGGCCGAGGCAAACAACCTCGAGAGATGTCACAGAGCCTAAGTGGAGCACAGATGCTCAAAAGCAGCAAAGCTGAAGAGCCTGGCTCAGCTTCACTAGTGTGCAATTGACTGACTGCGAAAAACAAAGCAGCAGAGCACCGGGCTTCTGGGCGCTGTGAAGGCAATTGCCAAAACCAGGCAGCTGCTCCTTCCCAAGCACAGGCAGCTGCCTATGTTCTTGCTTGTCGACAAACTCACCGCTGCCCTTCTTTTCAGCAGCTGCCACCGTCTTCGGTGCATCTCGGAGCCTCTGGCGACGAGCAAGACTTGCCAAGGTGGGACGCATCAGGACCAAGTCAAAACCCAGGCAAGTTATCCTGGAACGCTTTCCATTCGCTTGCCGAGAGTGAATTCAACAGGCAGGAGAGCGGCAGCCACCGTCCTCCAGCAGTCTGAAGGCTTCGCACACAAGCCCGCTTCTTTGCGGCTTCGTTCTTCGCCTCTTCCAAGCAACCGCCATCTCTGCTTCTCGGAGGCGAAGAAGCGGCTAATTCGCGCACAGCTCAGTAAAGCGGCAGCAAAGCGCTCCGGAGCGCCGCTTCAAGCCGAAAGACGCCGGGAAACGGCACTTTCTTCCGGATAGCTCCGGAGCCGCGCTTCTGCTTCTCTAGTCATCTCTAGCTTAGCGAAAAGCTTTCCCACTCCATTTGGCAAGGGGAGAGCGTACCTGCACTGCACACTAACCGCGGTTTGCAAAGAAAGAGGATTTGCTGCACATTCCAAGGACACGGCTCTTTCCGAGGCAATCTGCAACCTGCTGTCAGATGGAAGTGCTCTCTGCCCCCTCCTGCCCAGCTCTAGGTACTAGCGGGCACTTTCCAGCCTGGGCGAGGCAAACAACCTCCAGAGATGTCACAGAGCATAAGTGGAGCACAGATGCTCAAAAGCAGCAAAGCTGAAGAGCCTGGCTCAGCTTCACTAGTGTGCAATTGACTG
Source organism: Anomalospiza imberbis (assembly GCF_031753505.1). Taxonomy (NCBI): domain Eukaryota; kingdom Metazoa; phylum Chordata; class Aves; order Passeriformes; family Viduidae; genus Anomalospiza; species Anomalospiza imberbis. Next base: position 86,639 of record NW_027099992.1, read on the forward strand.
ACTGCGAAAAACAAAGCAGCAGAGCACCGGGCTTCTGGGCGCTGTGAAGGCAATTGCCAAAACCAGGCAGCTGCTCCTTCCCAAGCACAGGCAGCTGCCTATGTTCTTGCTTGTCGACAAACTCACCGCTGCCCTCCTTTTCAGCAGCTGCCACCGTCTTCGGTGCATCTCGGAGCCTCTGGCGACGAGCAAGACTTGCCAAGGTGGGAGGCATCAGGACCAAGTCAAAACCCAGGCAAGTTGTCCTGGAACGCTTTCCATTCGCTTGCCGAGAGTGAATTCAAGAGGCAGGAGAGCGGCAGCCACCGTCCTCCAGCAGTCTGAAGGCTTCGCACACAAGCCCGCTTCTTTGCGGCTTCGTTCTTCGCCTCTTCCAAGCAACCGCGATCTCTGCTTCTCGGAGGCGAAGAAGCGGCTAATTCGCGCACAGCTCAGTAAAGCGGCAGCAAAGCGCTCCGGAGCGCCGCTTATGCCGAAAGACGCCGGGAAGCGGCACTTTCCTCCGGATAGCTCCGGAGCCGCACTTCTGCTTCTCTAGTCATCTCTAGCTTAGCGAAAAGCTTTCCCACTCCAGTTGGCAAGGGGGGAGCATACCTGCACTGCACACTAACCGCGGTTTGCAAAGAAAGAGGATTTGCTGCACATTCCAAGGACACGGCTCTTTCCGAGGCAATCTGCAACCTGCTGTCAGATGGAAGTGCTCTCTGCCCTCTCCTGCCCAGCTCTAGGTACTAGCGGGCACTTTCCAGCCTGGGCGAGGCAAACAACCTCCAGAGATGTCACAGAGCCTAAGTGGAGCACAGATGCTAAGAAATAGCAAAGCTGAAGAGCCTGGCTCAGCTTCACTAGTGTGCAATTGACTGACTGTGAAAAACAAAGCAGCAGAGCACCGGGCTTCTGGGCGCTGTGAAGGCAATTGCCAAAACCAGGCAGCTGCTCCTTCCCAAGCACAGGCAGCTGCCCATGTTCTTGCTTGTCGACAAACTCACCGCTGCCCTTCTTTTCAGCAGCTGCCACCGTCTTCGGTGCATCTCGGAGCCTCTGGCGACGAGCAAGACTTGCCAAGGTGGGACACATCAGGACCAAGTCAAAACCCAGGCAAGTTGTCCTGGAACGCTTTCCATTCGCTTGCCGAGAGTGAATTCAACAGGCAGGAGAGCGGCAGCCACCGTCCTCCAGCAGTCTGAAGGCTTCGCACACAAGCCCGCTTCTTTGCGGCTTCGTTCTTCGCCTCTTCCAAGCAACCGCGATCTCTGCTTCTCGGAGGCGAAGAACCGGCTAATTCGCGCACAGCTCAGTAAAGCGGCAGCAAAGCGCTCCGGAGCGCCGCTTCAAGCCGAAAGACGCCGGGAAGCGGCACTTTCCTCCGGATAGCTCCGGAGCCGCGCTTCTGCTTCTCTAGTCATCGCTATCTTAGCGAAAAGCTTTCCCACTCCAGTTGGCAAGGGGAGAGCGTACCTGCACTGCACACTAACCGCGGTTTGCAAAGAAAGAGGATTTGCTGCACATTCCAAGGACACGGCTCTTTCCGAGGCAATCTGCAACCTGCTGTCAGATGGAAGTGCTCTCTGCCCTCTCCTGCCCAGCTCTAGGTACTAGCGGGCACTTTCCAGCCTGGCCGAGGCAAACAACCTCCAGAGATGTCACAGAGCATAAGTGGAGCACAGATGCTCAAAAGCAGCAAAGCTGAAGAGCCTGGCTCAGCTTCACTAGTGTGCAATTGACTGACTGCGAAAAACAAAGCAGCAGAGCACCGGGCTTCTGGGCGCTGTGAAGGCAATTGCCAAAACCAGGCAGCTGCTCCTTCCCAAGCACAGGCAGCTGCCTATGTTCTTGCTTGTCGACAAACTCACCGCTGCCCTTCTTTTCAGCAGCTGCCACCGTCTTCTGTGCATCTCGGAGCCTCTGGCGACGAGCAAGACTTGCCAAGGTGGGACGCATCAGGACCAAGTCAAAACGCAGGCAAGTTGTCCTGGAACGCTTTCCATTCGCTTGCCGAGAGTGAATTCAAGAGGCAGGAGAGCGGCAGCCACCGTCCTCCAGCAGTCTGAAGGCTTGGCACACAAGCCCGCTTCTTTGCGGCTTCGTTCTTCGCCTCTTCCAAGCAACCGCGATCTCTGCTTCTCGGAGGCGAAGAAGCGGCTAATTCGCGCACAGCTCAGTAAAGCGGCAGCAAAGCGCTCCGGAGCGCCGCTTCAAGCCGAAAGACGCCGGGAAACGGCACTTTCTTCCGGATAGCTCCGGAGCCGCGCTTCTGCTTCTCTAGTCATCTCTAGCTTAGCGAAAAGCTTTCCCACTCCATTTGGCAAGGGGGGAGCGTACCTGCACTGCACACTAACCGCGGTTTGCAAAGAAAGAGGATTTGCTGCACATTCCAAGGACACGGCTCTTTCCGAGGCAATCTGCAACCTGCTGTCAGATGGAAGTGCTCTCTGCCCTCTCCTGCCCAGCTCTAGGTACTAGCGGGCACTTTCCAGCCTGGCCGAGGCAAACAACCTCGAGAGATGTCACAGAGCATAAGTGGAGCACAGATGCTCAAAAGCAGCAAAGCTGAAGAGCCTGGCTCAGCTTCACTAGTGTGCAATTGACTGACTGCGAAAAACAAAGCAGCAGAGCACCGGGCTTCTGGGCGCTGTGAAGGCAATTGCCAAAACCAGGCAGCTGTTCCTTCCCAAGCACAGGCAGCTGCCTATGTTCTTGCTTGTCGACAAACTCACCGCTGCCTTTCTTTTCAGCAGCTGCCACCGTCTTCTGTGCATCTCGGAGCCTCTGGCGACGAGCAAGACTTGCCAAGGTGGGAGGCATCAGGACCAAGTCAAAACCCAGGCAAGTTGTCCTGGAACGCTTTCCATTCGCTTGCCGAGAGTGAATTCAAGAGGCAGGAGAGCGGCAGCCACTGTCCTCTGGCAGTCTGAAGGCTTAGCACACAAGCCCGCTTCTTTGCGGCTTCGTTCTTCGCCTCTTCCAAGCAACCGCCATCTCTGCTTCTCGGAGGCGAAGAAGCGGCTAATTCGCGCACAGCTCAGCAGAGCGGCAGCGGAGCGCTCCGGAGCGCCGCTTCAAGCCGAAAGACATCGGGAAGCGGCACTTTCCTCCGGATAGCTCCGGAGCCGCGCTTCTGCTTCTCTAGTCATCTCTAGCTTAGCGAAAAGCTTTCCCACTCCATTTGGCAAGGGGAGAGTGTACCTGCACTGCACACGAACCGCGGTTTGCAAAGAAAGAGGATTTGCTGCACATTCCAAGGACACGGCTCTTTCCGAGGCAATCTGCAACCTGCTGTCAGATGGAAGTGCTCTCTGCCCTCTCCTGCCCAGCTCTAGGTACTAGCGGGCACTTTCCAGCCTGGCCGAGGCAAACAACCTCCAGAGATGTCACAGAGCATAAGTGGAGCACAGATGCTCAAAAGCAGCAAAGCTGAAGAGCCTGGCTCAGCTTCACTAGTGTGCAATTGACTGACTGCGAAAAACAAAGCAGCAGAGCACCGGGCTTCTGGGCGCTGTGAAGGCAATTGCCAAAACCAGGCAGCTGCTCCTTCCCAAGCACAGGCAGCTGCCTATGTTCTTGCTTGTCGACAAACTCACCGCTGCCCTTCTTTTCAGCAGCTGCCACCGTCTTCGGTGCATCTCGGAGCCTCTGGCGACGAGCAAGACTTGCCAAGGTGGGAGGCATCAGGACCAAGTCAAAACCCAGGCAAGTTGTCCTGGAACGCTTTCCATTCGCTTGCCGAGAGTGAATTCAAGAGGCAGGAGAGCGGCAGCCACTGTCCTCCGGCAGTCTGAAGGCTTCACACACAAGCCCGCTTCTTTGCGGCTTCGTTCTTCGCCTCTTCCAAGCAACCGCGATCTCTGCTTCTCGGAGGCGAAGAAGCGGCTAATTCGCGCACAGCTCAGTAGAGCGGCAGCGCAGCGCTCCGGAGCGCCGCTTCAAGCCGAAAGACGCCGGGAAGCGGCACTTTCCTCCGGATAGCTCCGGAGCCGCGCTTCTGCTTCTCTAGTCATCTCTAGCTTAGCGAAAAGCTTTCCCACTCCAGTTGGCAAGGGGAGAGCGTACCTGCACTGCACACTAACCGCGGTTTGCAAAGAAAGAGGATTTGCTGCACATTCCAAGGACACGGCTCTTTCCGAGGCAATCTGCAACCTGCTGTCAGATGGAAGTGCTCTCTGCCCTCTCCTGCCCAGCTCTAGGTACCTGCGGGCACTTTCCAGCCTGGCCGAGGCAAACAACCTCCAGAGATGTCACAGAGCATAAGTGGAGCACAGATGCTCAAAAGCAGCAAAGCTGAAGAGCCTGGCTCAGCTTCACTAGTGTGCAATTGACTGACTGCGAAAAACAAAGCAGCAGAGCACCGGGCTTCTGGGCGCTGTGAAGGCAATTGCCAAAACCAGGCAGCTGTTCCTTCCCAAGCACAGGCAGCTGCCTATGTTCTTGCTTGTCGACAAACTCACCGCTGCCCTTCTTTTCAGCAGCTGCCACCGTCTTCGGTGCATCTCGGAGCCTCTGGCGACGAGCAAGACTTGCCAAGGTGGGAGGCATCAGGACCAAGTCAAAACCCAGGCAAGTTGTCCTGGAACGCTTTCCATTCGCTTGCCGAGAGTGAATTCAACAGGCAGGAGAGCGGCAGCCACTGTCCTCTGGCAGTCTGAAGGCTTAGCACACAAGCCCGCTTCTTTGCGGCTTCGTTCTTCGCCTCTTCCAAGCAACCGCCATCTCTGCTTCTCGGAGGCGAAGAAGCGGCTAATTCGCGCACAGCTCAGTAGAGCGGCAGCGGAGCGCTCCGGAGCGCCGCTTCAAGCCGAAAGACATCGGGAAGCGGCACTTTCCTCCGGATAGCTCCGGAGCCGCGCTTCTGCTTCTCTAGTCATCTCTAGCTTAGCGAAAAGCTTTCCCACTCCATTTGGCAAGGGGGGAGCGTACCTGCACTGCACACTAACCGCGGTTTGCAAAGAAAGAGGATTTGCTGCACATTCCAAGGACACGGCTCTTTCCGAGGCAATCTGCAACCTGCTGTCAGATGGAAGTGCTCTCTGCCCTCTCCTGCCCAGCTCTAGGTACTAGCGGGCACTTTCCAGCCTGGCCGAGGCAAACAACCTCGAGAGATGTCACAGAGCATAAGTGGAGCACAGATGCTCAAAAGCAGCAAAGCTGAAGAGCCTGGCTCAGCTTCACTAGTGTGCAATTGACTGACTGCGAAAAACAAAGCAGCAGAGCACCGGGCTTCTGGCGCTGTGAAGGCAATTGCCAAAACCAGGCAGCTGCTCCTTCCCAAGCACAGGCAGCTGCCTATGTTCTTGCTTGTCGACAAACTCACCGCTGCCTTTCTTTTCAGCAGCTGCCACCGTCTTCTGTGCATCTCGGAGCCTCTGGCGACGAGCAAGACTTGCCAAGGTGGGAGGCATCAGGACCAAGTCAAAACCCAGGCAAGTTGTCCTGGAACGCTTTCCATTCGCTTGCCGAGAGTGAATTCAAGAGGCAGGAGAGCGGCAGCCACTGTCCTCTGGCAGTCTGAAGGCTTAGCACACAAGCCCGCTTCTTTGCGGCTTCGTTCTTCGCCTCTTCCAAGCAACCGCCATCTCTGCTTCTCGGAGGCGAAGAAGCGGCTAATTCGCGCACAGCTCAGCAGAGCGGCAGCGGAGCGCTCCGGAGCGCCGCTTCAAGCCGAAAGACATCGGGAAGCGGCACTTTCCTCCGGATAGCTCCGGAGCCGCGCTTCTGCTTCTCTAGTCATCTCTAGCTTAGCGAAAAGCTTTCCCACTCCATTTGGCAAGGGGAGAGTGTACCTGCACTGCACACGAACCGCGGTTTGCAAAGAAAGAGGATTTGCTGCACATTCCAAGGACACGGCTCTTTCCGAGGCAATCTGCAACCTGCTGTCAGATGGAAGTGCTCTCTGCCCTCTCCTGCCCAGCTCTAGGTACTAGCGGGCACTTTCCAGCCTGGCCGAGGCAAACAACCTCCAGAGATGTCACTGGAGCACAGATGCTCAAAAGCAGCAAAGCTGAAGAGCCTGGCTCAGCTTCACTAGTGTGCAATTGACTGACTGCGAAAAACAAAGCAGCAGAGCACCGGGCTTCTGGGCGCTGTGAAGGCAATTGCCAAAACCAGGCAGCTGCTCCTTCCCAAGCACAGGCAGCTGCCTATGTTCTTGCTTGTCGACAAACTCACCGCTGCCCCTTCTTTTCAGCAGCTGCCACCGTCTTCGGTGCATCTCGGAGCCTCTGGCGACGAGCAAGACTTGCCAAGGTGGGAGGCATCAGGACCAAGTCAAAACCCAGGCAAGTTGTCCTGGAACGCTTTCCATTCGCTTGCCGAGAGTGAATTCAAGAGGCAGGAGAGCGGCAGCCACTGTCCTCCGGCAGTCTGAAGGCTTCACACACAAGCCCGCTTCTTTGCGGCTTCGTTCTTCGCCTCTTCCAAGCAACCGCGATCTCTGCTTCTCGGAAGGCGAAGAAGCGGCTAATTCGCGCACAGCTCAGTAGAGCGGCAGCGCAGCGCTCCGGAGCGCCGCTTCAAGCCGAAAGACGCCGGGAAGCGGCACTTTCCTCCGGATAGCTCCGGAGCCGCGCTTCTGCTTCTCTAGTCATCTCTAGCTTAGCGAAAAGCTTTCCCACTCCAGTTGGCAAGGGAGAGCGTACCTGCACTGCACACTAACCGCGGTTTGCAAAGAAAGAGGATTTGCTGCACATTCCAAGGACACGGCTCTTTCCGAGGCAATCTGCAACCTGCTGTCAGATGGAAGTGCTCTCTGCCCTCTCCTGCCCAGCTCTAGGTACCTGCGGGCACTTTCCAGCCTGGCCGAGGCAAACAACCTCCAGAGATGTCACAGAGCATAAGTGGAGCACAGATGCTCAAAAGCAGCAAAGCTGAAGAGCCTGGCTCAGCTTCACTAGTGTGCAATTGACTGACTGCGAAAAACAAAGCAGCAGAGCACCGGGCTTCTGGGCGCTGTGAAGGCAATTGCCAAAACCAGGCAGCTGTTCCTTCCCAAGCACAGGCAGCTGCCTATGTTCTTGCTTGTCGACAAACTCACCGCTGCCCTTCTTTTCAGCAGCTGCCACCGTCTTCGGTGCATCTCGGAGCCTCTGGCGACGAGCAAGACTTGCCAAGGTGGGAGGCATCAGGACCAAGTCAAAACCAGGCAAGTTGTCCTGGAACGCTTTCCATTCGCTTGCCGAGAGTGAATTCAACAGGCAGGGAGAGCGGCAGCCACTGTCCTCTGGCAGTCTGAAGGCTTCACACACAAGCCCGCTTCTTTGCGGCTTCGTTCTTCGCCTCTTCCAAGCAACCGCCAATCTCTGCTTCTCGGAGGCGAAGAAGCGGCTAATTCGCGCACAGCTCAGTAGAGCGGCAGCGCAGCGCTCCGGAGCGCCGCTTCAAGCCGAAAGACGCCGGGAAGCGGCACTTTCCTCCGGATAGCTCCGGAGCCGCGCTTCTGCTTCTCTAGTCATCTCTAGCTTAGCGAAAAGCTTTCCCACTCCAGTTGGCAAGGGGAGAGCGTACCTGCACTGCACACTAACCGCGGTTTGCAAAGAAAGAGGATTTGCTGCACATTCCAAGGACACGGCTCTTTCCGAGGCAATCTGCAACCTGCTGTCAGATGGAAGTGCTCTCTGCCCTCTCCTGCCCAGCTCTAGGTACCTGCGGGCACTTTCCAGCCTGGGCGAGGCAAACAACCTCCAGAGATGTCACAGAGCATAAGTGGAGCACAGATGCTCAAAAGCAGCAAAGCTGAAGAGCCTGGCTCAGCTTCACTAGTGTGCAATTGACTGACTGCGAAAAACAAAGCAGCAGAGCACCGGGCTTCTGGGCGCTGTGAAGGCAATTGCCAAAACCAGGCAGCTGTTCCTTCCCAAGCACAGGCAGCTGCCTATGTTCTTGCTTGTCGACAAACTCACCGCTGCCCTTCTTTTCAGCAGCTGCCACCGTCTTCGGTGCATCTCGGAGCCTCTGGCGACGAGCAAGACTTGCCAAGGTGGGAGGCATCAGGACCAAGTCAAAACCCAGGCAAGTTGTCCTGGAACGCTTTCCATTCGCTTGCCGAGAGTGAATTCAACAGGCAGGAGAGCGGCAGCCACCGTCCTCCAGCAGTCTGAAGGCTTCACAATCAAGCCCGCTTCTTTGCGGCTTCGTTCTTCGCCTCTTCCAAGCAACCGCCATCTCTGCTTCTCGGAGGCGAAGAAGCGGCTAATTCGCGCACAGCTCAGTAAAGCGGCAGCAAAGCGCTCCGGAGCGCCGCTTCAAGCCGAAAGACGCCGGGAAGCGGCACTTTCCTCCGGATAGCTCCGGAGCCGCGCTTCTGCTTCTCTAGTCATCGCTATCTTAGCGAAAAGCTTTCCCACTCAGTTGGCAAGGGGAGAGCGTACCTGCACTGCACACTAACCGCGGTTTGCAAAGAAAGAGGATTTGCTGCACATTCCAAGGACACGGCTCTTTCCGAGGCAATCTGCAACCTGCTGTCAGATGGAAGTGCTCTCTGCCCTCTCCTGCCCAGCTCTAGGTACTAGCGGCACTTTCCAGCCTGGCCGAGGCAAACAACCTCCAGAGATGTCACAGAGCCTAAGTGGAGCACAGATGCTAAGAAATAGCAAAGCTGAAGAGCCTGGCTCAGCTTCACTAGTGTGCAATTGACTGACTGCGAAAAACAAAGCAGCAGAGCACCGGGCTTCTGGGCGCTGTGAAGGCAATTGCCAAAACCAGGCAGCTGCTCCTTCCCAAGCACAGGCAGCTGCCCATGTTCTTGCTTGTCGACAAACTCACCGCTGCCCTTCTTTTCAGCAGCTGCCACCGTCTTCGGTGCATCTCGGAGCCTCTGGCGACGAGCAAGACTTGCCAAGGTGGGACACATCAGGACCAAGTCAAAACCCAGGCAAGTTGTCCTGGAACGCTTTCCATTCGCTTGCCGAGAGTGAATTCAAGAGGCAGGAGAGCGGCAGCCACCGTCCTCCAGCAGTCTGAAGGCTTCGCACACAAGCCCGCTTCTTTGCGGCTTCGTTCTTCGCCTCTTCCAAGCACCGCGATCTCTGCTTCTCGGAGGCGAAGAACCGGCTAATTCGCGCACAGCTCAGTAAAGCGGCAGCAAAGCGCTCCGGAGCGCCGCTTCAAGCCGAAAGACGCCGGGGAAGCGGCACTTTCCTCCGGATAGCTCCGGAGGCCGCGCTTCTGCTTCTCTAGTCATCGCTATCTTAGCGAAAAGCTTTCCACTCCAGTTGGCAAGGGGAGAGCGTACCTGCACTGCACACTAACCGCGGTTTGCAAAGAAAGAGGATTTGCTGCACATTCCAAGGACACGGCTCTTTCCGAGGCAATCTGCAACCTGCTGTCAGATGGAAGTGCTCTCTGCCCTCTCCTGCCCAGCTCTAGGTACTAGCGGGCACTTTCCAGCCTGGCCGAGGCAAACAACCTCCAGAGATGTCACAGAGCATAAGTGGAGCACAGATGCTCAAAAGCAGCAAAGCTGAAGAGCCTGGCTCAGCTTCACTAGTGTGCAATTGACTGACTGCGAAAAACAAAGCAGCAGAGCACCGGGCTTCTGGGCGCTGTGAAGGCAATTGCCAAAACCAGGCAGCTGCTCCTTCCCAAGCACAGGCAGCTGCCTATGTTCTTGCTTGTCGACAAACTCACCGCTGCCCTTCTTTTCAGCAGCTGCCACCGTCTTCGGTGCATCTCGGAGCCTCTGGCGACGAGCAAGACTTGCCAAGGTGGGAGGCATCAGGACCAAGTCAAAACCCAGGCAAGTTGTCCTGGAACGCTTTCCATTCGCTTGCCGAGAGTGAATTCAACAGGCAGGAGAGCGGCAGCCACCGTCCTCCAGCAGTCTGAAGGCTTGGCACACAAGCCCGCTTCTTTGC